>NW_021833667.1:0-45000 GCF_006345805.1 Octopus sinensis
TCTTTACTTGAAACCACCTGTAACTTAACTCCATTTCCCCCTACATGGCCTTGCTATTTGCTTTTGAGCCAAATTAACTAACTAACTAACTAACATAGTTTTTTTTTGTTGTATAGGGTCTTCCATACTTTTTAAATCTATATCGTCGTATATTGGCAATTGAGAATTCTTTGTGATTAAATTGACTAGGAAACTGTACGCGATGAATATCCAGTACCAAACCATCTTAATCTCCATATTTAAGCTGCATTACACTTTGGCAAGCTTGCCTTTACCTATTCTGAGTTACTTGAAAGGCGATGTCCATTCCTCTCTTCTAGTTGTTATACCTTTGTTTATCTACCAATGCGTCGTTTCATTGTAAGGATTGTATTTACCCCACCCATTATGATATTCTCGACCGTTGTCCATTGTTTTCAAATACGTTTTAGCATTGAGGTTCTAGCTCTTTTTTAAATAATCACATATGATTCGTCCCAAAGAACCAATCTATAAATAAGAGTTTTGCTACCACTAGCGAAAGCTATACATATCTTTTAGAAAGCTCCATACCAAGAGATCTATTTTCCTTTTCCAGATAATACAAGTATGCCACCTAAAAAGAGAGCACGCATTGGCAGTAAGACTTCTGCAGTGGCAAGGCAGCAGCGCTGGCAGGCTAAGGAAACTGAGGACCAGACTGATAAAAAGATGAAAAGAGCATTGAAAGTAGGATAGTACCTTACAGCTGTTTCAGCCAAGAGTCCATAGTACCCCACTCTACTTCCATCCCTTCAGTGAACTGAAGTATTTGGTAGATAAGATTAAGGTACTTGGGTGTGTATCTGGGCTTCGTCAGAAAGTTTAGGAAGCCCAGAGACACACCCAAGTACCTTAATCTCATCTACCATCTACTTCAGTTCACTGAAGGGATGGGAAGTAGAGTAGGGGTACTATGGCCTCTTGGCTGAAACAACTGTAAGATACTATCCTATTTTCTATGCTCTACGTTATATATTTTAATAATTACTGGTATTTTTATATATTATATATGTAAAGCATAATATGTTATACATGTATGTATATTGTAATAATTGTTTTTTTAAATAAATAAAAAGACATAATATAATGTCTAAAAGTTGATGAATGTCACCTCTTGATCTCCTCCATTTTCTTATTGCTGTATAAATTAAGGGTAAAGAAACTTTTTACCCTCACCCATTTATTACATTCAGCACTGTAATTGCCATGCAATGAAAAAACACATGTGTATTAATAATTGGGTATTCTACCAGCAGGATATTGAGTAGATATTATCCCTTAGTTGGTTGGATTCAGAACCTCTAACTCTCTTGGAATTATATATATATATATATATGGTGCAAAAGTAGGCATACAGTTATGAAAAAAGAAGACGTACAATACTCATTTATTTTTACCAAAAGAATTTAAAAGCTACGATAAAAGTATTATTATGACTAATGACACGGAAAATATAAAAAAATGAGGTTAACTAATTTGATGTACTAATAATTTTAATTTATTAGGTATTATAAATTGATGTCATACTTACTGTATACCTACTTTGGCACACCTCCTATATGTATATATGTATATATATATATAAATGAATGTTTTTATATATAATGAACGTGAAATACAGGACGGGAACAACACGGAACACAGACAAATCATTCGAAGCCTTCAATCTTCAGCAGACCCGAATCATCATAGCAAATTTCGGCTGTTCAATTCTGATATTGCTCCAACTCGGCCAGCCCCAAGAAAAAAAAAAAAAAAAACTAAGCTGTAAGCATTAGATTTCTTGGTAGAGACAGGAATGTGTGAACGCACAAGACGGATGTGAATACAAGAGAGACGAAAACGAAAAAAAAAAAGTTTGAAAACGCCATTATATAAGATAAATTTAATTTAATAGAGATTTTACATGTTTCGGTTCTTCTTGAAAAAACGAACCTTATCAAAAATATTTTAAAAAGTTAAGTGTAATAAAAAAGTTCATAATTGTTTCTTACAAGTCTCAACAGAGTCCACGTGGTGGTGCTTTGTGTGTGTGTGGGGGAGCATAATGGCTGTCTTGTGCATTGACTAGATTCGTTGGCTGTAATTGTGAAAATGACCAGTGGCCGAAATAGGCTGCTGTTGAGACTAGTAAGAAACAATTATGAACTTTTTATTACACTTAACTTTTGAAAATATTTTTGATAAGGTTCGTTTTTTCAAGAACCGAAACATGTAAAATCTCTAAGAAAATTAAAATTTATCTTATATAGTGGCGTTTTCAAACTTCTTTTTCATAAATATATACCCACTCGTATGCCACCTACACTTTATATATATATGTGTGTGTGTGTGTGTGTGTGTGTGTGTGTGTGTGTGTATAAATATATATACACATACACGCACATGTATGGGCATATACGTACTCATACATGTGTACGCATGCACACAAACGCTCATATGTGTACGCACACACACACATGAATACTCTTAGATACACACACACACATATACCAGTATCAGTATAAGCATTAATTAAACGAACAAAATAGAATAGAATACACAGTATATATATGTTACAAACATACACATATACTTATAAATGTACGCGCGTACACACATACACGGTCAGGCCGCACCCTACACACATATACATACACACACAGTGTGATATACATGCAGTACTTGTCTGGAAGTCTATTGCTATAACATTTAAGTACAAAAAAATTGTCAAAATGTCTAAAATAACAAAACAAAAACAAAAATAAAAAAAAAGAGTACTTAACGTTCATGTTTTAGTCATTACTTTTATGACTTCCACGTGGAAACTTTCAGATTTTACAAGGTGAAACGGTATATAATATTGTGTGTAGCTTTCTATACGCTGTCTATATGGTGTTATATATATATATATATGTGTGGTGTGTATGCATGTATATATGTATATAGTATATATATATTATATGATATATATCTATTATATGCATATATATATATATATGTATTATATATATATATATGCATATATTATACATGTATTATGTATGTATGTGGTATGTATATGTGTGTGTGTGTTTGGATATATATCTATAAATGTATATATGTATGCATGTGTATATAGTATATATATATATATATAATATATATATATATATATATAACATATACAAACATATGCAGATTATATTATATATTAATATAATATATATATATACATATACACACATATGCATATAGCATATATGTATATTTATGTATGTATATATATATGTGTGTGTGTGTGTGTGTGTGTGTGGTGTATGTATGTATGTATGTATGTATGTATGTATGTATGTATGTAAATGCCGCATCAGTGTGGAAAATGCTTAGTGGTTGATGGCGACTATCAATAATCCTCTTAGAAAACCATTGCCTAATGCTTCGTCGCTGGTGTCTGATGTAATTAATGGTTAAAGTTTGATGAAATTGAGTCAATGCTTGATTAGATTGATGTCTAATACCTATCACAGACTCACACATTATTTCTTAAATTCGATAACGGGGCAGAGTGAACGATATGATCGCAGTATCTCGAAAGCGCGAGTTTGGCAGAGCCAAACATGTTACAAAGTTCACAGATAACAGGTCGACCTGTGCAGTTGCCAAATTTTGTTCTAGCGATCGGAGAAGGCCACTCGGAAGTCCACCACGACGATGGAAAGACGACTTAGTTCAACGATTTGGGCAAAGATGCAAAAGAAAGGCGCAGATAAGATAGAAGCGCATTGTGACCAACGATATATAAGAAACAATAATATGGTCGATGCAGTAATACACTGATTTTCTAAACATCGTTTTAGTTAGGAAGAGGGAAAGTAGTACTTGTGACCCTTTCAGGATCTCTTTGACCTAAATTCTTACCATTTAGTGAATGCTGCTAAAGGCACTCATGGTGCCGGGTGGGGATAGGGTATTCAACTGGGCCACAGATTACGTCTACTAACCTTGTAGACCATGGCGGGATTTGAACATAGAACTCAGTAAGCTGGGTCAAAATAAAGCAGGTTTACGGTTAGATGTTCTTAGAGTTCTACCAACCCACCACAACGGACGAATACTTTCTTAAGAGAACCCCTAAAGAATGAAAGGCAAGATTCGAACTTAAATAGTCGGAACAGATTCTGCCAAGTATTCCTTCGACATTCTATAACATTTCTACCAATTTACTTCCATGCTATTTCGCCACCATTTCGGATAAAATTTGTAAGAAAAAAAAAAAAGAAAAAGATGTTTTGAATGAAGCAGTTTATCGACGCTATTTCACTGCTTTCATTATCGGTCTCATTAGCATGTAATTGATCAAATTACATTTTTCTTAATCCATATGATTCCAATTATTATCATTCAATGTATGAATGTCATTGTGAGGACGTGTGACGTTGTCTACACTAGAGAACGGAAGAATATTAAAAGGTATTTAAAACATCTCATGGCGAAGAATAAATCAGCCGAGTGTCATAAAAAGAAATTTGATGTAAACAAACAAGAAAAAAAACATACAAATCCAGACGCATGTAGTTAAGAACCTCGGTTTGCAACCACTTGGTTTCAAGTTTGCATCCTCCAGGTGGCATCTTCAGTAACTGTATTTTATTGTAGCGCCCGACCAACTTAAGCCTTGTGAGTGAATGTGGTTGACAGAAAGTGTGGAGATACCTGTTTATAAAACGTATCTGCTGATAGTACACTACACTTTGGTAATTTTCTGTTGGCAAAATTAATAGACGAATGTAATTTTATATGCGCAATTTCACAGAAACAAATGTTAGAAATATATGACCGAAAGAATATTAAACTTTTAATACTTTTGATATATATTTAAAATAATATAAATTAATAATTTATGTATTGGCTTATGTTTTCATTGTTTGATTTACCTAATTTAATATATAATAATATAATATATTTTACTCTAAAAATTGGATTTAATCCTAAATCTGATTTTTCTCTGTAAGTTGGATTATTCCCTAATTTTATTATTAATTTATATTAGTATATATATAATATTATATATATATATAGATATATATATATATGCACAATATTTATTTTAATAGGTACATATGCCTTGAATTATTTTTTTTTATTCCGGCTATACATACATACATATATACATGCGCACACGCACACATACAAATACATAAATGTATATGAGTATACAAATATCTAACATGATATATTTAATATGATATATAAATATGATATATTATATTATATTATATTATATTATAGAGCTAATGATAGATTCCTGTGGTGCAAAAATATCTGATGTTGTTGAATGGGATAGCAAAATTTTGTGTGCACGCGCGAGAGAGAAAGAGAATGAAAGAAAGAGAAAGAATGGGGAGCATGTGTGTTGTATGTATGTGAGTGTGTGTATGTGTACACGTGCCAGTAGCGTTTGACTTTCTCTGTCTTTCCCACTGTTTACCTGACAATTTGCTGTATGCGTCTTAAAGCTCGTCATTGTCGTGAAGATTAAGCTTCTGACTAGTTAGTCTATTATCTATATATCGATAAGCATGTTCTTACCTTCCTTTGTAAAATATGTATAACAGTATATTGAAGATATTTAAGTTTTTCCGATTATCTGTATATTAATAACCATACACCTAATATTGTTAAAAAAAGATGTGCAACGTATATCCTGGATACAGGTATTAACAACTATATAACATCAAGTGCTTCTTAAATTATTCTATTACCGAAATGGAGCGTGGTGTGTTACCGGCAACAATGATCATAGAGCACACCAGCGAAAATTTAATCGAGAGAGGAAGAAGACAAATTCGGGAAAAGACAAAGAAAAGAAATATGGGATTAGGAATAAAGAGAGGCAAATAAAGATCGTAGAGAAGCATTAATTCAGGTGGCAAGGAATTGAATTAATGCAAGAAATGGTGCTAGAAGGTGTCATGAACGACGAAGCTGAAGCTAATAGGGAAAGAATGAGAATTATTAATCAAGAAAGAAGGCAAATTATGAATGATGATGATAGACAAGAATATTTGTAACAAACCAGAATGGGAAACAGACTAGGACAGAAGACATGACTGAAGAGAATAGATGAGATTTCTAAGAACATAATCAAAGGATAATGAAAGAAATGACAGGTTATTATTACTGAATGGAGAGATGTTTATGATTGATACTGTATCAAAAATGGATCGTGGAATTTTCACGGCTACTGATTGCATACATACATTTAAATATAGCAAAACAAGATATTGGAAAGAATTTTTGGTATCATTTATTCATCATTACACGTGTTTCATTTGCTGATAGGAGTTACAAAATTGTACATTTAGGAGAAACATGTAAACAACCTATTAGGAATTCTTCAGAAAGAGAATAAAATAATACAAAATTTGCATTTGGAAAATGCTTTTATTTATATTCAGTAATCAGGAGTGCTATAGATAGTTGCATATACAGATAGTTGTGTATACAGTTGTATATACAGTGTGTGTGTATGTGTGTGTGTGTAAAACGAAACAACAAAAGTTAAAAGGACGTACACATGGAATGTATTAGCTTGACACTCAGTATAAGATGGTAAAAAAAGAGTGGGTGTATAACGTTTCGAGTTTGGTTCTTAGTCAGAAAGAGGGGAATGGAAAGGTCCGGATAGAAGGAAAAACGTTCAAGAAAAGCACATGTGTGGTTACATGGTTGAAGTGACCGGAAGTGGAGAGTGATAGAGAAAGTGGCTTTTGAAGGCAGAAGGGTGCAAAAATGGCCGGTGTGTGTGGGGGGTAGTATTTGTGTGCGTATATCTCTGTGTTCATGTGAGTGATGTATATGCAAGGAGTGGTGTGGAACGTTATGTGTGTGTGTGTGTGTGTGCGCGCGCGCGTGTATGTTGTGACCCCCTTCAGTCATGAATGACAATGGATTGCACCTAGAAAGTTACCTCCCGAGGCACAATTCTGGGCAAGATTGTTTATGGAAGACCAGCAGTCGCCCACGCATACCAGTCTCCCCTCTCCTCGCCACTGATGTTATCCGAGGGAAAGGCCGATACAGCTTGGCCCTTGTGACGTCGCAGCTAATTTATTAAGTGCAAGTGGCTGAGCACTCCACAGACACGTGTACCCTTAACGTAGTTCTAAGGGAGATTCAGTGTGACACAGAGTGTGACTAGGCTGGCCCTTTGAAATACAGGTACAACAGAAACAGGAAGAAAGAGTGAGAGAAAGTTGTGGTGAAAGAATATAGCAGGGTTCACCCCCCCCCTGCCGGACCCTCGTGGAGCTTTAGGTGTTTTCGCTCAATAAACATCACAATACCCGGTCTGGGTATTGAAACCGCGATCCTACGACCGCAATTCCGCTGCCCTAAACACTGGGCCACTGCACCTCCACTGTACGTATGTATAGATAGATAAATACATGTACACATATTTATATACACACACATATGTACGTATATGCAAATTACATAAATGCATATACAGACACACGCATATAATATATACATATACATAGATATAGACAAACACGCGTACGCATACCTATTTTCTTACTATCCACAAGGGGCTAAACACAGAGAGGACAAACAAGGGCAGACAAAGGGATTAAGTCGATTATATCGACCCCAGTGTGTAACTGGCACTTATTTAATCGACCCCGAAAGAATGAAAGGCAAAGTCAACCTTGGCGGAATTTGAACTCAGAACGTAGCAAACACGCGTACGCATACCGACAAATACTAACATTTATTATATATATAGTAAATATTAGTCAAATTCCTGAGGTTTTTGCTTGTTAAGAATGAATCCAATATCTGATACGCATTAAATTTATTCGACCAAGTAGTTATTCTCCGCCTCCCATCATTCAACACCACCGTCTGTTTTGTTAGAACATCTCCGTACATTTTAAGTCCTAGTTCAAAATAAGGTCCGACTTAAACCCTGCATTTCTAGAATGTGATTTTGTTGTTTACTTGTTACGTCATCTCCCCCCATCTCGTACAGTAGACTTACCCCTTGCTTTCGTAGAACGGAGTAGAAATTATTTATTGTTCAATGTAAATGTTAATTCACATGCCATGCCGTTTTACATAGTATTGTATGAAAATATTACATAAAATGGTATGACATGGGAATCACACAAATAATGATAATAATACTATACATATATTCGTGTGAGAGTGCGCGCATACACGTCACACTTGTCACTCTTTCTCACTCTCACACATATATGTATATATTATTGATACATATAGTGTGTGTGTGTGTGTGTGTGTGTATTTCTTTAAAATAAAACTGGATCTCTTCCTGTCAGGTGTCCCACGGCAAGAGGTGCAGATGAGGGCAGCTGCATCGAACTCTCTCATGCACCAAATGGCAATTGCTAAAAAGCATTCGTGAAGTAAAATCATGTAGCAACACCAAATGGCGGTGCCCCAGCATGTCCACAGCTCGTGAGCTGAAACTAGATGAAAAAAATATATATGTATATATATATATAATATATATAATATATATATATATATATATATATATATATCTATATATATATATATGTATATATGTATGTATGTATGTATGCATGTATGTATGTATGTATGTATGTATGTATGTATGTATGTATATATATATATATATATATTATATATATATATAACCATACACCTAATATTCTTCTAAAAAGATGTGTAACGTATATCTTGGATACAGGCATTACCAATTATATAACATCAAGTGCTTCTTAAATTATTCTATTACCGAAATGGAGCGTGGTGTGCTACCGGCAACAATGATCATAGAGCTACGTTCTGGGTTCAAATTCCGTCGAGGCCAACTTTCGGGGCTTGATGAAATAAGCCCCAGTTGAATATTGGGATCGATGTAATCGACTCATCCTCTCCACCAAAATTAGCTGCTCTTGTGACAAAATTTGAAACCGTTATTATTATCTGTTATTATTATCTGTTCTTACAATTAATAGTGTCCGGAGCCCTCTTCTTCTCTACCCTCACTTTCTTACCGTATATGTGTGTATGTGTGTATGTGAGAGAGAGAGCATGTGTGTGTGTGTGTGTGCACGTCTATGCGAGCGTTTGTGAGCGCATGCGGGTCTTCTGGAGTATATATGGTTGTAGGCGTGGCATTGGTATCCTTCCTTTCTCCACCCCATCGCATTTTTCTTTCACTCATTCCCACTTTCTCATTTCTTTTATCGTCTGTTCTGCAACAATAACCAGATGGTCGTTAGCATGCATATTGATATATAAGAGTCTGTAATTTATTTTTACGTTGCATATTTGTTTATAATACTGAGGAAGTAATGTGTGATTGTATTACGTAATAGAGCCAACTGGCTTATGTAACCTCGGCATTTGGCTTACTGAAACACGTGTATATTATATAACGCATAAAACACCAATTACGCTTATGATTTTATTTTTTCCATATGGAAGCTCAGAGTCTACACATTAGTCTATCTACAGTTGTAACGGTTGCTGTCAAAGCGTGTCGAGCATAGGAGTGGAATGTGGAACGTTTCCATCATGCTCGGATTTATTGCTAGCGTATCGTGCCTTCCAGTGTACCTTTTAAAAATATCTGTCCATATATGTATAGATGGAGGGATAGCGAGAGAGGAAAACAGAAGAGTGACGGGGAGAGAAGTAGAAGGAGAGAGAGGGAAAAAGAGACGGTAAGAGAGGGAGAGAAAGACATACTTAAAGAAAGTGATGCAAAAGTTCCTCTAGCATTTAAATATGTCATTTTCATTTTTTGTTGTAAATATCTTATGATATAGCGAACTCAAATTATTACATTATATAAAAGGGCTTAGTAAAATAAATTACTTGGTGAAATTGATTAATTAATTAATTTTACCCTCAATTGTTGAAATTATAATTCATCTCTCTCTATATAATGCCTTGGATTTCACCGAAAACAGCATAGTGTTTACTGATTTTAACCCACGCTGGTGGAAAGGGGAGAGCAGAAATTCTTCGCTTGCATTTTTGAGTTTGTTGGCACTGTTAGTGTCGAGCAGATCTTCAGAAGCGAGAAGAAGCCGAAAGGGTATGCTCCCACTTTCAGTGTTTTCAAATCCAAACCAAGGGTTCTGAGCTGATGATAGAAATGTCGAGTTTGACTAATCTTGAAACGTACGTTCTCAAATAACCTTTGCATTTGATTTTTTTAATGGTCTCTACCCCCATACTTCCGTGAGTTGAATTGAGCAAACACTATATGAGGAGAGGTTTTCTTTAAGTATTAGAAATAGTTTTAGAAAAAAGTTTTTTTTGGCTGCTATTTCTAATGAGTTCAGTATGCGGCAAAGTAATTTATTTTACTAAGCCCTTTTATATATATGTAATAATTTGAATTCGCCTTAAATGGTCCCTTTGCATACTGAATACTTGGTGAAATTGATTAATTAATTAATTTTACCCTCAATTGTTGAAATTATAATTCATCTCTCTCTATATAATGCCTTGGATTTTACCGAAAAAAGCATAGTGTTTACTGATTTTAACCCACGCTGGTGGAAAGGGGAGAGCAGAAATTCTTCGCTTGCATTTTTGAGTTTGTTGGCACTGTTAGTGTCGAGCAGATCTTCATAAGCGAGAAGAAGCCGAAAGGGTATGCTCCCACTTTCAGTGTTTTCAAATCCAAACCAGGAGTTCTGAGCTGATGATGAGAAATGTCGAGTTTGACTAATCTTGAAACGTACGTTCTCAAATAACCTTTGCATTGATTTTTTAATGTCTCTACCCCCATACTTCCGTGAGTTGAATTGAGCAAACACTATATGAGAGAGGTTTTCTTAAGTATTAGAAATAGTTTTAGAAAAGTTTTTTTTGCTGCTATTTCTAATGAGTTCAGTATGCGGCAAAGTAATTTATTTTACTAAGCCCTTTTATATAATGTAATAATTGAATTCGCCTTAAATGGTCCCTTTGCATACTGAATACTTGGTGAAATTGATTAATTAATTAATTTTACCCTCAATTGTTGAAATTATAATTCATCTCTCTCTATATAATGCCTTGGATTTTACCGAAAAAAGCATAGTGTTTACTGATTTTAACCCACGCTGGTGGAAAGGGGAGAGCAGAAATTCTTCGCTTGCATTTTTGAGTTTGTTGGCACTGTTAGTTCGAGCAGATCTTCAGAAGCGAGAAGAAGCCGAAAGGGTATGCTCCACACTTTCAGTGTTTTCAAATCCAAACCAGGGAGTTCTGAGCTGATGATAGAAATGTCGAGTTTGACTAATCTTGAAACGTACGTTCTCAATAACTTTGCATTTGATTTTTTTCAATCTCTACCCCCATACTTCCGTGAGTTGAATTGAGCAAACACTATATGAGAGAGGTTTTCTAAGTATTAGAAATAGTTTTAAAAAAGCTTTTTAGCTGCTATTTCTAATGAGTTCAGTATGCGGCAAAGTAATTTATATTACTAAGCCCTTTTATATAATGTAATAATTTGAATTCGCTTAAATGGTCCCTTTGCATACTGAATACTTGGTGAAATTGATTAATTAATTAATTTTACCCTCAATTGTTGAAATATATATATTTATTATATATATATATATATATATATATATATATGTGTGTGTGTGTGTATGTATGTATGTATGTATGTATGTATCTGTATGTATGTATGTATGTGTGTGTGTATATGTTTGTGCGTCTGTGTTTGTCCTCCCAACAACGCCTGACAACCGATGCTGGTATCTTTATGTCCCCATAACTTAGCGGTTCGGCAAAGATACCGATAGAATAAGTGCTAGGTTTACAAGAATAAGACTTGGGGTCGATTGTTCGACTAAAAGCGGTGCCCCAGCATGGCCGCAGTCAAATGACTGAAACAAGGACATTTTACAAAATATATTTAATTGGAAAGGGTTGCAATTCAGATGACTTGGAGCCTCAGCTGAGGAGAAAATGAAAATATTTTATTGAATCAATAAAATCTTAGTCCCCAGCTTCATCCTATAAAATAAAAATAGAGACAGCGGATAACTGACGCGTTCAATGATATTTGTAATGGTTTATAGGTTCCACTTCCTGACACCCAGAAATAGAAAGTTCATGGTGAAAGAAAATAGTTAACAGAAAAAACTATATTTATATTTTGTTGCGTTTTAGTTAACACACGCACTGGTGCAGTTCTACTTCTCTAGTGTTAGTCAATCGGCTAAATATCTATTGGCGTAATGACTTTTCCAAGAAACAACAAATTTTGTTTCAACACACGAATTCATATCAAGAATCTTGCAAAGCAAGTACAAACGAAGCATATTATTTTATTCTTTTTTACTTGTTTCAGTTATTTGACTGCGACCATGCTGGAGCATCATCTGTAGTCGAACAAATCGACTCCAGGATTTATTCTTTATAAGCATAGTACTTATTCCATCGGTTTCTTTTGCCGGACCGTTAAGTTACGGGGACGTAAACACACCAGCCTCGGTTGTCAAGCGATGTTAGGGGGACAAACACAGACACACAAACATATACACACACATACACACACATGCACGCACACGTACACACACACACACACACACACACACACACACACATATAGGAGTGGCTGTGTGGTAAGAACTACCCTTCCCAACTACATGGTTCCGGGTTCAGTCCCACTGCGTAGCACCTTAGGCAAGTGTCTTCTATAGCCTCGGGCCGACCAAACCCTTGTGAGTGGATTTGGTAGACGGAAACTGAAAAAAGCCCGTCATTATACACACACACACACACACACACACATATATATATATATATATATATAATATATATATATATATATATTATATATATATATGTATGTTGTGTGTGTGTATGTTTGTGTGTAAGTGTTTGTACCCACACGATCGCTTGACAACCGATGTTGGTGTGTTTACGTATCCGTAACTTATCGCTTCGGTAAAAGATGCCGATAAAATAAGTACTAGGCTCACATGGCTTTCAAAGAATAGGTCACGGTCTCAAAGCGACGAAAATATTTTGACAAATTCAATTTAAATGTTGAAGTGAATCTAACGGTTTGAGTGTGTTTTTAAATGGCTTATAAACACCTTCTTCGCTGCAATTGTTTTTGTTTCAGCACACTATCTCAGATCAAGTCTCTTGCTATGCAAGTACATTCCCGTAATATATATATATATATATATATATATATATATATATATATGAAAGAAAGAAGGTATTTAGAATGCTGGATCGTTGTAAAAATATATATTTATTTACACATCACATATTATTTCTTCATAATACCGCTTTCAACTACTCCTGTAGTTTCATCGGAAATGTCAGTTTGTAAAGTTTTGCCTATATTTATATTATTGGTAAATGAAGTGGGGAGAGAGAGAGTGTGTGTGAGTGTATATAATGGGGAATAGAGGGAGGGAGAAGGTGAAAGAGAGAGAGAGAGGAAGTGATAGGGAGATAGAGGGATGGAGAAGGTGAAAGAGAGAGAATATGGGTGTGTGTGTTGTCGCACATATACAATGTATGTGTTTTGTTTATTCACCTTATTTACTACCATCTTTATCCCACAGAGGCAGCTGAAGAAGGGGAATGTTCCTTGTGTTATATGTCTTGTACTTTTTTTTTCGTTGTTTAAGAAAAATGCCCATTTCCTTGGTTTTGTGTTTGTTTCCGTTTCTCATTGTGTTCGACGTTTTTTTTTTGGTGTCCTGTACCTATATGCATGTATATATAGATGTAGGTACATACATATATGAATGTATATATACATATGTTTTATTTATTATTTGATTATATATATATATATATATATATATATATATATATATATATATATCTATATATATTAGGCGCAGGAGTGGCTGTGTGGTAAGTAGCTTGGGATCTTTTCAATTCTGAAGCCAGGACCACAGATCTTTCTATTAACTAAATAATCTGAAACTTCGTATGCTGATAGAGTCTAGCAAAACAAGACACAGGTTGGAACTAGTTTATTTGAGAAAAATCTATTTTATGACTTTAATCGTAGATTAAAACTGCGAATTTTAACCAATCAGATTGTTTTTTTTCATGTGTAAAACTTGACTGCATTCTATTAGTGTGACGTAGAAAGCGCTTTTGTGACGTACTAACGTTCGGAAAACTGTAAACAAACACGGCAGACGAAATACGGCTAGGCATTTCGCCCGGCGTGCTAACGTTTCTGCCAGCTCTTTGCTTTTTTATATTTAAATTTCGGCGAAGTTTCTCTTGTCGTAGCACAAGTTTTCCGTCGATTTCCGTAAAAAACTTTTATTTTTTTACATAAGTAATGAGAGCGAAAGAGACTAAAAGGAAGCGATTTTATGACGAGGGAAGTTTGTCTTTGAAGTTACCGTCTAGGGGAAGCATTGATGTACATGTGTGTGTGTGTGTGTGTTTGATGGGTTTGGGAGACAGTATGTTGTGTAAGTGAAGTGCTTCTGTTAGTGTGTGTGAAAAACAGAGAGAGTAATGTGTGAAAGAGAGAGATAACTGAAATTGTTTACTCGATGTATGTGTATATGTATGTCTGCATGTATGTGTGTGTGTGTATGTATCTATGTATGTATGGCCGATTCATCGTAATTACGATGAATCGGCCATACATACATACACACACACCATACATACACACACATACTTACACATACACACACCACATACATGCAGACATACATATACACATACACCGAGTAAAAAATTTCAGTTATCTCTCTCTTTCACACATTACTCTCTCTGTCTCTTCACACACGCTTGTTTACATTTAAGATGTTAATACGTCACGAAATTGGTGGTCGAGACGGAGTAAATAAAATAAAGCCGAATGACGGAATATCATTGGTTAAAATTCTAATTATTAAACAACGTTAAACTTAGAAGTTACAATTCCGTTTTCATTCTGGTTTACAATTAAGTTTACTTTTGACACATTCTACCAGTATACGAAGTTTCAAATTGTTTGGTTCAGTAGGAAAAATTTGAAAAAACTGGCTTCAGAATAGAAAAGATCTGTAGCTTGTCTACCAACCACATGGTTCCGAGTTCAGTCCCACTGAAGTAGCAGACACCGGTCGGCTGGTGATATTTGCCTGGACTTCGTATCTGTATATATACAATATTGAATTTCTAAATCTCTCGTAGAGACGCCCCACCACCGTACATGTCTCTACGAGAGATTTAGAAATTCAATATTTCTTATTTTGATAATCAGGGAATAGACTTCACTGAGTTTACATATATACAGATACGAAGTCCAGGCAAATATCACCAGCCGACCGGTGTCTGCTACTCTAGGCCGATGAAGGACAATGATCCTGAAACACAGTGTCCCTAGATGCAGTTCCGGCGGTTGGGGGTGTTTGTCTCCCCTTCGTATATGTATATAAGGACACAGGGAAAAAAATGTGTCGAAGCTGTCAGGAGGCGTTCGATGCCTCCTAGGGCTATACAACGGTGGTGTACCCCCTACTGTCACGTTCTTGTTAGATTGACAGTATACAACCATTCTATATATATATATATATATATATATATATATATATACATATACATGTGTGTGTGTTTGCTTGTCCCCCATCACTGCTTGACAACCGGTGTTGGTGTGGTTACGTCCCTGTAACGTAGTAGTTCGGCAAAATAGACTAATAGAATAACTACAAGGCTTAAAAACAAAGTCTTGGGGGTCGATGTGTTCGACTAAAATCCTTCAAGGTGCTGCTCCTGCATGGCTGCTGTCAAAATGACTGAAAAAAGTAAAAGAATAAAATAATAAGATGATACATAATAGCAATAACACAGAATAACAAAAGTGGGGAGGAGATCTACAAAGGGTAAACCGAGGTCCTGGAACTGAAATGTCTCCCTTCCTGTTGTCGCCACCAGCTTACAGTCACGCAGTCAGGATAGGCCTATTTAACAGCACAACTTCACCATCCTTAATCACCAGTCATAAAATTTACTGCAAAGCAATACTTCCTTTATTTTTCTCTTCGTGTGGTATTTTAAGGATGAAAATATAGTCTGAGAGGAAAAGATCTACCCCCAACACAACATCCTTTGCTCTAGCCTGAAGAAAGAGGAAGACTACTTACACCTTATTGTCAAAAAAAGGCGGTGGGTCGATTTTCACAATATAGTAATAATTGTTTGTGATAGTGTTTATTTCTTTAATAAAAGGCAAACCGGAAGAACGTAATAAATACGAAGTTTATTATTTGATTACCCCCAGAAAGTTTATCTTTTCATTTAAAAAATAAAAGTGAAAAAAATATTGATTTTTTGCAATTAAAATTTTCATTTGAGAAGTGGTAACTCTTTTGACCTCTACACATCTCCTCAGACTGATTGGCGAGATTAGTGCAGCTTTGCTAAACCAAATCAGTTTTTAATACCCTCTTTTACTTGTTTCAGTCATTTAACTGTGGCCATGATGGAGCACCGTCTTTAGTCGAGAATATCGACCCCAGAACTTATTCTTTGTAAGCCTAGTAATTATTCTATCGGTCTCTTTTGCCGAACCATTAAGTTACGGGGACGTAAACACACCAGCCTCGGTTGTCAAGCGATGTTGGGGGGAAAAACACAAACACACAAGCATATACACACACATACATATATATACGACGGGCTTCTTTCAGGTTCCGTCTACCAAATCCACTCACAAGGCTTTGGTCAGTCCGAGGCTATAGTAGAAGACACTTGCCCAAGGTGCCACGCAGTGGGACTGAACCTGGAATCATGTGGTTGGTAAGCAAGCTACTTACCACTCAGCCACTCCTACGCCTATATGATCTAGTTAGGAGAAGAAGTAGTCCAGTAAATGTACACCAGGACCCACCACTAATTGCAACAGAAACGAAACCAGTGTTATTTGTCTTGGATAAAGGTTTCTTATAACATACTAAAAGTCCCAAAGAATCGTTGGAGTGGAACATGGTGAAATAACAGAATGAAAAAGCATCACTATTTTGCTATGTTTTAATTTGGCACAACTTCAATTGGTCCTAATGTCTTAACTAATCAAAATAACCTCAAATTAAGAACACCTTTACCTATGTTTTCATTGTTAATTTTTCAAGTGAAAGTGTTAAAAATGAGTAAACCACCCCATAAAGTTAAAAATAACTTACCCCATGTTCCCCCTCCCGCACACACATATACATCCACGATAAAATTGTTTACCAGGGTAAAATAAAAACTCCTAATCCCAGGTGCTTTCGATTATATTGACATCATCAGGGGATAAGAAAGTAAATAAAATACGTAGTTAAACACAAGTCTATACTGTGCAGTAAAAGCTTTCAGTCCACAATGTCCGTCAGGCCAGTTACCTTTTCAGTCAGAATTAGCTGTAATCTCCATCCTCAGCACTGTCATAGTCATTAATAAACACCTTTGCACTCAGAACAAGCAGGTAAGCATGGAAGCCCTTGCCAGCAGCAGCTACAGTGACTTGCAAGCACACCGCACTAGAGTCAACAAAGACTGTGGTACAGGGACACGGTTAGAGACAACTGGTTCAAACGTTCCATCTGAGAGCTTCCATCCTCAGCTTTCAGTATTCAGTGTGTTCCCCTGTCATTCTTAGACTTGGTGGTAGACACGCAGGCTATAGTACTTCGTAGTTGCTGATGTTGGTGGCAACATCTTAGGAAGAACTGCCTTATTTCTCGTGGTGACAAGGGCTTGGAATCGGTGATATTTAACATCATCAAAGAAGTTGCTGGTGTTCCACTTATAGACAATGGCCATTGCCTTCTCACCAGCCATGATGATGTCCTCCTTTGTTGCCCTTTTACTCCTGAACACTTCCTCCTGTTCCCGAAATACCTCGCTGTCTTGAATAAGTTTGAAACCTGCCGCCTTCCCGATCCCAAAAATCCTGGATGTGGTATCACTCTCCAAGAAATCATGCACAAAGAGATTATGCCTGCAAACCTGGGCCCCAAGCTTATGCTTGATCGAATTAACCCCCATGCATTTGACTTCTGCTCTTTTCTTTGGTTCAGGTCGGAAGTGAATGTCATGTTTGTCTTCTCCTGTAAGGCGCGCGAGGAGAACAAGGAGGTCTGTGTCGTCTCCGACTAACACAGTTACTCTGTCCTCAGAGGTTCCCACTGCAGTTTGGACAATAAGAGTATCTGCATCCCCTCTGGTATGGTTAACTTCACAACTGTCTTTGGCCAGGGCATTTCCCAAAAGCTCAAGAAAGCGTTACTTGCTCTTTCGGTTTGAGAGCAATTCTATCTTTTTCAACTGGAGCTTCGTGGACAGGTGGAATGTCACCTTCCTACCCTCATACTCCACTCGGCGTTGATGAGTGATGTCTTTCGTTGAAGGTCCCGCCTAATAACCATCAAACGCAACCATCAAACACAACCAATGCCTGACCATAGTATTTTGTAACATATCTGGTATAGTCCTGCAATATCTTGTCGTATGTTTCACCAAGTTGCCATGGAATGCGATGGAGAAGAGCACCTCCATCAAGGACGTGTGGTACCTCGAACCAGATGACCAGCTAGTTGTAGTTTTACAGCTTTCGGGAGCTTTTCCTTCCCTTCGAACAAGGCAGGTGGGTAGTTGCAGAGTTCATAGGTGAGGACATTCGGAAGATCATTTGTCTGAGATCCTGCAATGATGAGTCGTTGAAACAGAAAAAGAGGATCAATCAGTGCTTCCTCATCACCTATCTTGACTGCAGCGAAGTGTAAGGTTAAATTGACACGTCATGTCACTCGGGTTTATATCAACCATGGGAAAGAACATGGTGGATGACTGTCCTGGGTGGTCTCTGTTGTTTACCATTTGCAAGTATCCCGATCACGTTGATCTTGGTAACCGGACTGACAAGGACGTTTTCCACAGATCTACCTTGGGGCTTTCCCTGTGTTTGGGTTTCTCTGGTAGAGCTTCATACTTGCTATAAGCAAGTTCATCACCAAATGATATGAATTTCTTAATGCTGATGTGTTCTGCTGCAACAATCTCCTTTGCTGTCACAGACACACGTTTTACCACTGAGGTGCCATCACATTTGGGTGTTACAACTGCTATAATACTCATTCCGTGGAATGTCACAAGGCCGTCAAGAGTCCTAGTGTCATGATCCACGTTGTCGGCCACTTAATGAACAAACTCCGGAATGTCCAATCCCTGGTTGACAGCTGCTCTCCGTTCATATTTTTGCACTTCTGAATATGAACTACAGAATCCATGGGCATTCAGTGTGTCAATCAGAAATCTTGAGGCAAAATACGAATGCATGTGCACACCTAGACCTAATTGCAATGGTGCAGTCAGAACTCTTGGGCGAGCAACCTGCATTATCACATGCCCCAATGAACACACCAACTGTTTTTTTTTTTCTTTTCTAACAAATATGGTGTTCAGTAGTAAGCGTAGTGACTCGGGAATATAGTTAGTAGCTTCTGAGATATCACTCATAGAAAGACTAGTTGGATAAGTGTCCTTCAGTTGTACATCTGACTTAACACCACTTATAATGAGGTTGGCCGCAGTTTCTATCAGTCTCAACCTCTCCGCTTATACCCTATCCCTGGTAAAGGTATAGGGCAGCCCCAAATCTCTTGGCAGACATTCCCATGTGAAAGATAATGCCTGAAAAACATAGGCTAGAAGACGAAAAATGTCTTGATACCTTCATAAGAAGTGCTACTGTGCCTGTCTGTATCTTGGTCGTCTAATCCTGAAATCCAAAAGTTCTCCCCTGAAAAAATATTGTTCCACTCAAAAGATTTTGTGGGAATTTTAGTATATCATGAAGGATACCCTACTGGACAAATCCCAACAGGTTTCGTTTCTGCTGCAATTAGTGGTGGGTTCCCATGTGAAAGATAATGCCTGAAAAACATAGGTTAGAAGACGAAAAATGTCTTGATACCTTCATAAGAAGTGCTACTGTGCCTGTCTGTATCTTGGTCGTCTAATCCTGAAATCCCAAAGTTCTCTCCTGAAAAAATATTGTTCCACTAAAAAGATTTTGTGGGACTTTTAGTATATCATGAAGGATACCCCACTGGACAAATCCCAACAGGTTTCGTTTCTGCTGCAATTAGTGGTGGGTTCTGGGGAATATCAGCTAATTTGACTGGACTAAAGAACAGATACACTGATTTATTCCAGTACCTCAAAGATTTATAGGAAGAAGAGATGAAATCCTTTTCAGACCAGGGACTTATATTGAGTACTTGCAACAGAACAGTACCCAGGGTCAAGTAGTTGGCAATTAGGGGACATATGGTTAAGGGCTAAATGGTGGGCAGGTCTTTTATCGTTACTTGTTTCATTCAGTGGACGGCGGCCATGATGGAGTTCTGACTTTAGTCGAATAACTCATATCCATCCCACCCCACATTACTCCACCCTACCCCACCCTACCCCAGTACTTGTTTTCAAAGGTTTGTTCTTATTCTAATAAGTTTCGGGGATGCAAACAAACAAACCAACACCTGTTGTCAAGTGGTGGGTGGGGGACAAACACACACACACACACACACACACACACACATATGATGGAGTTCCATACAGTTTTCGTCTACCAAATTCACTCACAGGGCAATAATCTTCCTTCGATTATAGTAGATCACACTTGCCCAAGGTGCTGCGTAATGGTACTGAACCCGAAGCCACGTTGTTGCAATGAGAGCTTCCTAACCACACTGCCATGCCTTGTAGGCAAAAAGGTAGAGTTGATTGAATTGGATCAGCTTCTGATTAATATTTATTTTATTGGTCCAACGCGAAAAAGAGAAGAAAATTGCTAGGGGCAGGATTTGAAGATAAAATATAGGAGGAAAATATTTGAATAAAAGAAATAACCGATGCTACACACACCATTGACATCAACACAACAAAAATGTCCCTATATCCGAAACAGCACAACGAATATTGTACAGTAGAGACAAACACGAATATAATGAATAAGTTTTCAAGAACAATGAAAATGGCACAACTGAACAGATTACGGAAAAGTTATTAAAAAAATATATATACGGAGCGAAAATTAACAGGTAAACCTCAACATAGAAGCGATGATCACACAGAGCCACAGGGAAACAATAATGTGAAACCACAATAAAGCATATTCTTTCAACAACACACAGAACAAAACACACGTCACGAGAGAATCAACAGAGTGGACAATGAAGAAAATATAACAAAACACAAGCGAAAACAATAGACAAAATAGAAGTGAGTATATATTGAAATCAATAATCATGGATCAATGAAAACTGTTCTCTGAGATACGAATAAAGAAATGTCCCGAAAAATATCCAAACATAACTGGATCTCCGAAGAAATTATTTCTAGAGAAACCAAACCTGAACATAATAGGTTAAATAACTTAATTTACTAAGTAGGCATGTCAGAAACCGGGAGCGACTCTAATAGAGTAAAATTCCTATTTACCAAACTCACCAGAACAGTGTGAAGAAAATGTAATAAAAATTAACATGAAATTGCCAAGATATATCTTTACTCAACGAAACAGAATGGAAGCGGTCTAGTATGAACAAAGCAGAAAATAGAAAGAAAAATAAAATCGAATTAAATATCAAGAGAATCCAATGTGAAAGGAAGGGTAGAGATCCTGGAAGTAAAAGATGTATTGATCCAGATAAAGAGATGCTGAATAAGAAAAACGATTTCGGAAAACGTGGCCGCTTCTATAATCAGAGTTGTTTTTCAAATATATATATATATAAACAAATTGTTTCGTGATATCAATAAGGAGAAGAAAAAAACAACAACAACGGAAGATACACTGCCAATAACTACTATAATAGAAGAATGTATGGTATGAAACCGTGCTGCGAGATATAAAAATTCGGAAAGGATTAAAAAGAAAAATGGAGTAGAGGAATAAAAGAACACCAGCAAGCATGACCGAACAGGGAATTTTCCAATCAAGACTGCTAGCATTTTATAAAATTTATAACGAATTGATAGATAAACTCCCCAATTTCTAATCGACGTACAAAACAGTGCATATGAAGCTATAGCAACATCGTTCAATGAATTGCATACGCCACTGAGAACAAACTGAATACTTCAAACACATTCGCCAGTTTATTATTGTCTAACACGCTGGCTATTCATTTTGGGAAATAATAATTTATCAGAGCACAGGCATGGCTTTGCGGTTAAGAAACGCCTTTTGCAGCCACGTGGTTCAGTTCCACTTCGAGGCCCCCTGTACAAATGTTTTCTACTATAATTCCAGACCAACCAATACCTTATTAGGAGATATCCCTTGTCTTTTTTTTTTTTTTTACTATGTTGAGGTTTACTTATTTTTTTAAAACCTGGTACTTACCTTATCGGTTGCTTTTGCCGAACCGCTAAGTTACAGGAAGATCAACACACCAACACCGGTTGTCAAGCAGCGGTAGGGGACAAACACAAATACAGAGACACACACATATAGATATATACACATATATATATATATGTACGACGGGTTTCCTTCAGTTTCCGTCTACCAAATCCAGTCACAAGTCGTCATGTGACTACAGCACAAGACACTCGCCCAAGGTGTCACGCAGTGGAACTGAACCCAGAACCATGTGGTTGGGAAGCAACGCTTGTGCTTATGTATATAGAATTGTCTTTTGTGCCCCAGCCCTCTCATTTTTCGACTACCGGTGCTGGTCTGTTTACGTTCCCATAACTTAATGCTCCTGCTATAGACACCGTTGGAATAAGTTAAAGAAAAACGTAACTAAAATATTGTGGGATGATACTTTCGTGTAGAACACTTCAAGGCGGTGCCCCAGCATGGTCACAGACTAATGACTGAAGCAAGTAAAGTATAAAACTTAAATAATATTGGAAACGATATATGGGTATATAGAGGTGGATAAATATGGTCAGTAGGGTGTCGGATGAAATTCTTCACAGTATTTATTCTTTATGTTCAAAGTTCAAATCTGAACGATGTTAACTTTAACTTCCATCATCAAAGGGTCGATAAAATGAAGTATCGGTGTCAAATATAAGGAGTCGATTTCGTACTTATGTTGAAAAGGCAACATTAGTTCAATGACCAACGATATTGTAGTAAATTCGGTAAACACGGGAAACAACTCAGGGCATGCTTCCATTTTACTAGACCTCCTCAGCAAAACAGAGTTCAACGTTCACACTGAAGAAGACTAATTCCTGTAAAATCACGAAGTAGATGGTACAGTAATGCACACATCTAGGTGGAAGAAAACACACACACACACACACACACACACACACACACACACACACATAGTAACTTACACACACACGCACTCACACACATACATACACACACACACACATGCTCACTTACACACTTGCGCGCACAATTTATATCCAGTTATAAAAACAATTTACCATTAAACTGAAAAATTATTCGATACTTTTTCGGTACAGTACATTATTAAACTTTTAAAGAAGCGGGGTAGAATACTTCGAAGCTTCAGCTTACCAGTCAGTCACCCTCTGACATATATATATATATTATATATATATATATATATATATATATATATATATATATACATATATAATATTAGAAAAAAAAACACCTTTTATCAATTCAATATGAATAATTAAATTACACCATCTAGAAAATTACATATAATAGAAAAGTTAAAATTAAAATAACAATAAAATGTAAAGATTAAGTAAATTGCAAAAATAATAATAAAAATGTATATAATAAGCTATTATATTACCTATTATATACATTTTTATACTACCTATTATATACATTTTTATTATTATTTTTGCAATTTACTTAATCTTTACATTTTATTGTTATTTTAATTTTAACTTTTCTATTATATGTAATTTTCTAGATGGTGTAATTTAATTATTCATTTTGAATTGATAAAAAGTGTTTTTTTTCTAATATTTTATATATATATTATATTGTGGTGTAATTTGATTTAGTATTTCTAAATTGAATTCTTTTTCCTTGTAAGTTTAGATTTTATTCCTCAATAATAATTATTATATATATATATATATATATATATATATATTTATTTTATAGAAGGAGCTTCTACAGGACTAGAACTGTTTCATTCAAAAGAAATCCTCAGGAGCTTCCTGATGATTTCTTTTGAATGAAACAGTTCTAGTCCTGTAGAAGCTCCTTCTATAAAATAAATTAATTTACTCTGCTATGTATTGAGTACCTTATTTACTGTGGTTAACCCCGACTCAACCCGGGACCTACATATATATATATATATATATATATATATATATATATATGCACACACGCATACACACGCACGCACGCACGCACACACACACATACACACATACAAATACACACACACATATTATACACTGGTTTATGGGGTTACCCTGGGTTTCTCGTTCAAAGAGGTCCCAGGCCAGCAGTGTTTGGGTCCTGAAGATGCGCCGTGAGGCTAAACCTCTTATGAACAAAAAACCCAGGATAACCCCGTAAATTAGTAGGAAAATTTTCCCGAGGTGACATGTAGTGGGACTGAACTAGGAACCATGTAGTTGGAAAGCAAGCTTCTTACCACAACCACAACCACATTTACCCCACTACAATATTAACTCTTCTACATCTTAGAGTGTGCTTCTCCTCCAGATTTATGTATTTCTACAAACGATCCTCTGTGTGTGTGTGTGTGTGTGTGTGTGTGTGTGTGTGTGTGTGTGTGTGTGTGTGTGTGTGTGTGTGTGTGTGTGTGTGTGTGTGTGTGTGTGTGTGTGTGTGAGTGAGTGCGTGTATGTGTGTGCGTGTTTTTTTTTTGAAGCTGTAATCATAATTCAAATCGATCTCATTGGTAAAGTAAATCCTTATTGACACGTACGCGCGCAAACTCACTCTTTCACACACACACACACACACACACACGCATGTCTCTCTCTCTCTCACACACACACACATACTCTTTCTCTCTCGCTCATTTTTTTCAAACAGACATTTATGACTGTGACAATAGACTGTTGTATAGTAAGCAGTCAAAGATCAGCGGCACCCTAAATATTTGTGTGTGTGCGTGTGTGTGTGTGTGTGGTGTGTGTGTTGTGTGTGTGTGTGTGTGTGTGTGTGTGTGTGAGTGTGCGCGCGCTTAAGCTTTTCCTGTTTGTATGCGTGAATTCAGACGATATTTTTGCCTTAATCATCGATGCACTCCAGGGGTCGGGTGCCATACCACCCGAAACTTTGTTTTTTTACTTCTTAAGGAGGACAGGTCATTAAGTTAAAGATAACCTTAAACCCGAGCCACTGAAAGAGAACCTCTACGTAGAAGCTTGACTTTCTAAAAATAGTAGCCAAATATCCCTCAAGTCTCTCTGTTCCATCTTTAAAATGGACGAACGAAGATGGCGGGTATCTTTTCGGTTTGAACGGCAGTTTTTAACATAATTTCTGGGTAACTAAAAAATTTAAAACTTCGTATACTGGTAGAATGTGTTTATAAAACATCTTTTTCTCTTGGCTTTATTGAGAAAATTCTATAGTTTGTAAGATATTTGTTGTTTTTTTTTTCTTCAATTTCTGCAATTTCAACCAATCAAATACGTCTATTGAGGTAAAAAAAACATTCTGTGCCGTATGAATATGTCCCTCGTTTAAGAAACAGATTGGGTTTATTTACATTTGTGAAGAAAAAAAGATACCCTTCCCCCACCCCTAACCCTAACCCTAACTAACCCTAACTCTAACCCTCACCCTAAAACAGATTGAAATGCAATAGATCGATACTAGGGTCATAATTATGGGTGACAATTTCATATGACACCGCTAGAAAAAACTGTCGTTCAAACCGAAAAGATCCTCGTCTTTAAAATGGACGAACGATGATGGCGGTTATATGATTATTTAACATGATTATTTAACAGGTTTATTGTTGTTGTGTAGTCCCAGGTTAGCTTGGATAACAAAGGCAATCTTATTGTATCATTGTTCATCCGTTTTAAAGACTGAGATTTTAGAACGTTGAGTTGTCTTCTTGAGCAAAACACTTCATTTCCCGTTGCTGTGCGATCATTTCGTCAACTGATATGTGACACGCCGTGCACCTGTACAGGAATTGTCGTTTTGAAGGAGGGAGTGAGCTAATGTAAACACAAACATCCGATCACTGTAAATAAATCATCTGTGTGGTTGTTCAGCAAGAAATTGCAGAACCCTCATACGTCAACTAACGACAGGAGAATCCATGTTATTTAGGCGCAGATGTGGTTGTGTGGTAAGAAGCTTGTTTCCCAACTACATGGTTCCTAGTTCAGTCCCACTACATGTCGCCTCGTGAAAAGTTTTCTACTAATGCCTCGGGCCAACCAAACCCGTGGATTTGGTAGAGTGGATTTGGTAGACGGGAGCTGATAGAAGCCCATCGTGTGTGTGTGTGTGTATAAATATATATATATATATATATATATATATATATTTCTTTACTACCCACAAGGGGCTAAACACAGCGGGGACAAACAAGGACAGACAAACGGATTAAGTCGATTATATCGACCCCAGTGCGTAACTGGTACTTAATTTATCGATCCCGAAAGGATGAAGGAGGCGCAATGGCCCAGTGGTTGGGGGAGCGGACTCGCGGTTTCGATTCCCAGATCGGGCGTTGTGTGTGTTTATTGAGCGAAAACACCAAAAGCTCCACGAGGCTACGGCAGGGAGGGGGGCCAGGGGGGTGACCCCTGTTGTACTCCTTCGCCCCAACTTTCTCTCACTCTTTCTTCCTGTTTCTTGAGTAACGCTGCCATGGACTGGCGTCCCGTCCAGCTGGGGGGAATACATACGCCACAGAAACCGGGAAACCGGGTCCATGATCCTGGCTAGGCTTGAAACGGGCGCATATATATATCGTTTGTATAAAATATAAATCCGGAGAAGAAGCACACTCTAAGATGTATAGCAGTTTATACCATAATGGGGAAGGCCGGTTTATGGGATTACCGTGGGTTTCCTGTTCATATGGCGTATCGTCAGACCCCAAAACTTTTTGCCTAATCGTCTGTGTGGTGCTAGTCCAACAGGTTTTGGAGTCTGACGATACGCCATAAAGCTAAACCCTTTATGGACGGGGAAACTCCTATAACAGCCTTCCCTGTTATAATATATATATATATATATATATATATAGGTGTGTGTGTGGGTGGTGTGTGGTGTGTGTGTGTGTGTGTGGTGTGGTGTGTGTGTGTGTGTGTGTGTGTGTACATACATACATATATGTATAAACATATATGTGTGTATGTATGTGTGTGTGTGTGCGTGTGCGTGCGTCTGGGATCTTCCATCTTCCAGCATCTTACGTGTTTCACTATTAAACATCATTGCTTAGTCGATTCCTCTTCTAAAAACTGTACATTAGCCATACTGCTTTCAAAGGGTTTTCTGATATCATTTCTCATCTATTTTAGACTTTTGCTTCAGATCTTCCCAGCTGGGTTAGAACTACTAACAGTAAAACCTCTGTCAGTACAGCTCTAAGGGTCATAAGGATATGTAAACTCCGCCACCACATTTGGAGATCTGAATTGTATTCAAAGTTCATGATATTTATGTATAAGACGCAGAGTTGACAAATAGTTACAAGCGTTGATAATCGACTATAATCCAATATAGTGGTTTTTAATATTTTGTATTATATAAATTATATTTGTATAATAAACTGATAATCTAAAAGATAATAAAACACATGCGCGCAAACAAACATATATACACGTGTTTGTGTGTGTGCGTGTGTGTGTATGCGTGTGCGTGCGTCTGGGATCCGATAGCGGTCAGTCAATGACTATTGAAAAGGTTGCAAGAAGCAACGAAAATTTTAGTAAAAATATAAAATAAATGAGTGCAAATTGAACCGGTGTGTGTGTGTGTTAATTAATAAGTCATTAAAACAGAATGATTTTCCCAGAAACAACAAAATAAAACTTTATTTTATTATTGCGTTTTTAAACAAATTCCAATGTGTTGTTTGACACTTGTTAGACTCAGATATGTGCGTTTCAGCACACACACACACCACACACACACACACACACACACACACACACACACACACACACACACACCACATACACACATACACACACACACACCACACACACACACAGAGGCACAGGCGCAAAGTATAATTAAAAAACCAGTTTCACAGATGTAGTAGCGGACATTTTGAACGGTTGAGCGACAAACATTGCTGCGAAGGTTGCAAACTTTGAGGTAATCTCACTCCAACTCAAACTACCATGTTTGAATACGCAGACGACATTACCGTCATGGTTATGCACTTTATAAATCGAAGTGGTGGCCGGCGCCATATTGGAAGACTACCAGAAAGTTGGGGGAGCACGCATTTATCGAAACATTTATATGTTCTAAAATAAGATAGAATATTGTTGATAAGGTTTCTCAAATAGCTTGACATATTATGGAACATAAAGCTATGCTTCACTGAAAAATTCCAACCCCGTATCTCTTAATCGAACATGAAAAGTGTTTTCATAATGTCACACCCAAAGGAAGTTCCTTCTGGAAAGTTTCCAGCCGCCATAATTTTTAAAAGCCAGTTTACTCTTTACTCTTTACTCTTTTACTTGTTTCAGTCATTTGACTGCGGCCATGCTGGAGCACCGCCTTTAATCGAGCAAATCGAACCCGGGACTTATTCTTTGTAAGCCCAGGACTGGATCTTTTCAATTCTGAAGCCAGGACCACAGATCTTTCTACTTAACTAAATAATCTGAAACTTCGTATGCTGATAGAGTCTAGCAAAACAAGACACAGGTTGGAACTAGTTTATTTGAGTAAAATCTATTTTATGACTTTAATCGTAGATTAAAACTGCGAATTTTAACCAATCAGATTGTTTGTTTTCATGTGTAAAACTTGACTGCATTCTATTAGTGTGATGTAGAAAGCGCTTTTGTGACGTACTAACGTTCGTTTGAAAACTGTAAACAAACACAGAACGTAACGGCAGACGAAATACGGCTTCGCATTTCGCCCGGCGTGCTAACGTTTCTGCCAGCTCTTTGCTTTTTTAATATTAAATTTCTTGCCTTTTGCACAAATAAATACAATAAGTGAAATGAAACGCATTAGCTTAGAAACGAAATCTTGTTAGAAGCCTCGTCACTGAGATGCCACTTCTTAATAGCAAACGAAAGCAAGTACTAACAGAATGGAAAACATTTTCAATTTAATACATGTGGCTTATTAACTAGTTTTAAATATTGTTATTAGAAGGTGGCTGACTATAGGATCCTGGAAACATGAGTACGTTAAATAATTAGAAGGAGATTTCACGGAGACATGCGGTTTATTACATTGAAGATGTTTAATACGTCACCAAATTGGTGGTCGAGACGGAGTAAATAAAATAAAGCCGAATGACGGAATATCATTGGTTAAAATTCTAATTATTAAACAACGTTAAACTTAGAAGTTACAATTCCGTTTTCATTCTGGTTTACAATTAAGTTTACTTTGGAACATTCTACCAGTATACGAAGTTTCAAATTGTTGGTTCAGTAGGAAAAATTTGAAAAAACTGGCTTCAGAATTGAAAAGATCCCCAGTACTTATTCTATCGGTCTCTTTTGCCGAACCGCTAAGTGACGGAGACAAACACGCCAGCATCGGTTGTCAAGCAATGGTAGGGGGACATACACAGACCACAAACAACACACAACATACATCATACATAATATATATATATATATATAATATATATATATATATATATATATATAGTATATATATATATATATATATATATATATAATATATATATATTATATATATATATATTATATATATATATATATATATATATATATTACGGACAGGCTTCTTTCAGTTTCCGTCCACCAAATCCACTCACAAGGCATTGTTCGGCCGGGGGCTATAGCAGAAGACACTTGCCCAAGATGTCACGCAGTGGGACTGAACCCGGAACCATGTGGTTGGTTAGCAAGCTACTTACCACACAGCCACTCCTGCGCCTATGGATATCCTGATATTTTATTTAATCGACCCCGAAGGTATGAAAAGTAAAAGTTGACCTCAGCTGAGTATGAACTCAGAAAGGTAAAGTGCGGTAACAAATGCCATGCGGTATTTTTACTGACGCTTTTACAATAATACCAGTTTGCCTACTTGTATGTGCATGAATGAGTGTGTGTGTGTGTATGTGTGTAAATGGTCAGTTTAATTGTATATCTGTGTGTCCAGTTTTATATCCGCTTGTGTGGGTGGTGTTAGTATGTTTGGTATTTGGGGCTTGTAGTCACGATGTGGCTATTTTTAACGTTACACATGAATTGTGAGCATCTTCGTTAATTATTAATGTGTGTGTGTATGTGTAGATATATTTAAGTACATACATACTCATACACACACACATATATACATATATGCACTGTGTGCATGTGTGTGTGAGACCATGTGTGTGTGTGTGTGTGTGTGTAACCGTGTGTGTGTGTGAGGTCATGTGTGTGTGTGTAACCGTATGTGTGTATGTGTAGATATATTTACGCGTATATATACTCATACACATATATATATATACACATGCATACATATATGCGCTGTGTGTGTGTGACCATGTGTGTATGACGTGTGTGTGTGTGTGTGTGTGCGTGTTTGTGTGTGTGTGTGACCATGTGTGTATGACCGTGTGTGTGTGTGTGTGTGTGCGTGTGTGTGTGTATGTCAACAATGTGCGTGTTTGTGTGTGTTGCGTTATATGTTTACCGTGGAGAGTCAGATGTTATTCGGTGAACCGTATCGGTCTTGTCTGTACTGATTTTCCTCTTGACCAGTGTCCGGTGTGACATAGGTCAACTATGTACACTCAAAACACTCGCTCTCTTACCCTAACCCACTTCACCTTCACCTGAGCGCCAACCTCAAATCTATTTCGTCTCACACCTCACTTCTCCATCCATCTGTCTCCCTCTCTCTCTCTTCTCTCCCACCCCCTCTCTCTCTCCCTAACTTTCTCGCTTTGATAGCTATATACGTTAAGTGGTATTTTCTTTCTTCTCACCAAAAACCACCGGTCCATCAATCTTTTCATTTCATCTACCAATATCTTACTGACACGTGTTACCAAACCCGGATACAAGTCTCTCGTACGAGGCAACGAAGGCGGACCTGCGTAGCTGACATGCTTAAAATAGCAGCACAACCTCCTTGAAAAAGCTTTCTACTAGTTGAAAAAAAGTCACTTTGAATAATGAAGTTTATTTATCCTTTAACTTTTACTTGTTTCAGTTATTAAACTGCAGCCATGTTACGGAACCGCCTGGCAGAATCATTAGTTGAATGAATCGACCCCACTACATTTTTTTAAAGCCTTATACTTATTCTATCGGTTTCTTTTGCCTAACCGCTAGAATACGGGGACGTAAAAGCGCCAATATTGGTTGACAGGCGGTGGTACCACACACACACGATGGGCTTCTTTCAGCTTCCATCTACCAAATCCACTCACAAGGCTTTGGTCGGCCTGAGCAATAGTAGAAGACACCGACCCAAAGTGCCATGGAGTGGGACTGAACCCAGAACTATGTGGTTGGAAAGCAAGCTTCTTACTACACGTGACAGGATGGTCACGGTGGGAATGTTTTTGTTCAAGCTAGTTGAATAACATTTTTCATGGAAAAAGTGCAAAAAAATGGGGAGGAAACAGACAAACACGTTGATGTTAATGAAATATCAGATATGTACACTGATATTTTATGTCATAAATGCAGGGATGACTGTATGGGCAAAAAGCTCATTTTGAAACCACGTGTTTTTGGGTTCAGTCCCACTGCGCGATACCTTGGCCCTTGGGCAACAAATGTCCTCTACTACTATTACGACAATTTTGTGAGTGAATTTGGTGGACAAACTTTCTGGAATTCCGTCGCGTGCGCGCGCGCACACACACATATCACTTGCACTTGACTTTTTGTTTGTTTACATTTCCGTAACTTACCAGTTCGGCAAAAGAAACCGATGGGGTACTGGTGTAGTATATGATTTACATACATATTTCTGGTATAGCTTGTGATCTACATTAGTTCAAATCGTATAGTTTGTGATCTATACCGACTTTTTGATCTACATTTAAAATTTATCTCGACTTCTGTTTGGTTTGGTTTATAAACCAAAACAACTGTTTATGATTTAAACACTTTTAGTTCTGAGCCCATTGTAAGAAGTCGTGATGAGAGCAAAAGAATTTTACACACAGGTTATTCGAGATGAAGAAGCCGCATAGAATTTCTCCAACGCTATGAACTCCTTGATGAACATGGAGATATTGATTCATGCAGGAAATGTGGAGGAGAAATGGCGGAAAAAATAAAGAAAAATAAGAGGGGAAACCCGTCCTATTTTTCGCTGCACAAAGTGTCTTGATTTAAGTTGCTGTAGATCAAAATGGCATGTAGATCACATACTACATCGGTACCACCGATGGACTAAGTATCAGACATAAAAGTAAGTACTAGGGTCAATTTGTTTGACTAAACCCTCCAGGACGATGCCCCAGCAGGGACGCAGCCTAATAACTGAAACAAGTAAAAGGCTAAGAGATTTAATGAGTACTGAGACTGATGTTGGTAATGTTTCGCTTAAACTGTTACAAGTGACGCCAGCAGCAAAGGCAAGGTGCCTGTAGTGAGCTCCAAATGAAAGACGACCTGGGCAGGAAAGCAGCATAGTAAACAGGGCGGAGGCTATATAGGTTGGGAAGAGCGGAAGCGAATGGACCAAAAGCACCCAAATAGAGATGGTAAGAGATCATAATATTTGGAGGAGCAAAAGGCATAATAACAGCAGTAGAGAAGGCTGAAAGAGGAAATTGCACGGGGTCGTATCTGAATGGCTGCCCATTTTGAAATTTGAAAATTAAGTGAAAATTTCAAATTTGGTGTATTGATGTAATTTTTCACGCTGAATCACTAGTCTGAATTCACTTCATTTCTTTCAACTTTGCCTTTCGCCCTAAAATTGCTGACCTTCTGCTAAAACAATGATGACGACAGCGACAACAACACCAGCAACAACAATGACGACGATGACTACAACCAATAACAACAACAGCAAGAATTCTTTCTATAATAGGCACAAGTTCTGAAATTTGTGGGGAGGAGGCTAGTCGATTACATGGACCCCATTGCTTAACTGGTACTTGTTTCATCGACTCCGAATGGATGAAAAGCAAAGTCGACATCTCGGTGGAATTTAAACGCAGAACATAAAGATGGACGAAATAACAACAACAACAACAACAACAACAATAATAATGCTTGGAATGTTAGGGATGTTACTTTAGTTCACTTGTAGTGAACAGCTGGCACCGTAGTGCATCTTCGGCGTTAGAATCTGTGTAAAAATAAAATGATGATGATAATAATAATAATAATAATAATAATAATAATAATAATAATAATAATAATAATGATGATGATGATGATGATGATGATGATGTTTGGAACCGCTCGAATACTCTGGATGGTGTTCGAAAAATAAGGGATGTTACCTTAGTTCACTGGCACCGCAGTATATCAATAAATAATAATTTCATGTTTTAGCCCCAGGGACGTAGTTGAGGAGACAGGCGAGCTGGCAGAAACGTTAGCACGCCGGGAGAAATGCGTAGCAGTATTTCGTCTGCCGTTGCGTTCTGAGTTCAAATTCCGCCGAGGTCGACTTTGCCTTTCATCCTTTCGGGGTCGATAAATTAAGTACCAGTTACGCACTGGGGTCGATGTAATCGACTTAATTTGTTTGTCCCCTCTGTGGTTAGCCCCTTGTGGGTTGTAAATAAATAAATAATAATAATAATAATGAGTTGAGGGAAATAAGTCAAAGAACCCAAAAGTATGAATTTGGATAATTAAGGTAATGGATTGATTGAGGTAACAATAAGCTCATGCTTTATTGACAATTTCCTCCTGAATTTCAAGAAGAATTTATTCTGGTCAACATTCATTATATTATGTTTTAACTCAAATTCGTTTCATTGGTAGCTTTGAGTTATTTTTCTTCGTGATACATACATACATACATACATACATACATACATACATACATACATACATACATACACACACACACATACGTACGTGTGTATATGTGTGCGTGTGTGTATGAATGTATGTATATGTACTCGCACACGCGATCACACATGTACATGTCTGTATACTTTCACACAACACGTACACACACACACACACGCGCGCACACACACACACACACCACACACACACACACACACACACAACACACACACACACCACACACACACATATATATATATATAATATATATATATATATATATATATATATATATATATATATATATATATATGCGTGTATGTGCGCGTGTGTCCGTGTGTGTGTATGATTCTATGTTACTAAGCACTTTGGTACGCCCACCTGAAAACTAGTTCTTAAAATACCTCGCTGATTTGTCATCAATCCTATCTTTACTCTTTCATTATTACAGTCAATGACTATATTCAAGTGGACATGTCTATTATACACAACGCTGGCCATTTAGAGACAGAAGACATTCTTGACCAACTATCTATCCCAGTAGCAACCCGGCCCACCAGTTCAAACAGTCACTCCGACGTCAGTCCGACTGATCGGAGAGATTTAACTGCTCGCTAGCATTCGCCACTCGCTAGCTCTTATAAATGAACACTTCACTTCCCTTCCGCCTCTTTCGATGTTCCGAACCACGTAAACATTAATTAAGTTAGTGTGAACATAGTTAATGTAGTGTGCGGCGCTAATATCTAATTAGAAGAAATACTTATGCAGTGAGGAAAAGACAAATATTACTTTTAATCATTTCGGTGAGGACGAGAGATAGCTCCGAGTCGTACTTTATTGAATCTTGTCCCCGACGAATAGGCCTATTTGAAAACATTAAGTGTTGTCTCCTATGTCTTGCTTACTTGATTGTTTGTTCATTTTGGTCTCTTAGAAAATATTGGAAGAGAGGAACACTTCCACCTCTTCATCAAAAATTGCTATATAGAACTGGGGTGGATAAAGAAAGAAGGCAAAATAAAACGTTTTGCTATTTACTGAAAAAAGAAATTTTTCTTTCCTTTCTCACGTAGCGGTGTGGTATGAAGTTTGCTTCCCAACTACATGGTTCCAGGTTCAGTCCCACTATGTGGCACCTTGGGCAAGTGTTTTCTACTATAGCCTCGAGCCACCAAACCCTTGAGTGGATTTGGTAGCTGGAAACTGAAAGAATCCCGTTATATATATATATATTCAAATGTGTGTGTATTTTGTTTATTTTATATTTATATTTATTATAACTTAACATTATGTACTTTATAATCTCTGATGAAGCCTAGAGATATATACAAGTACCTCATGTCCATCTACCTATTACTTCAATCCACTTGAGTAATAAATGTAGAATGAGGTATTTTTATCTATTGGCTGAAACAGCTGTAAGTTATTTTCCCAATTTATATTCATGTTTTTTATAATAATTACTGGTATCCTTATATATTACTATATTTTATATTTTTTTTATCTTATATGTAAAGAATAATATATTATATGTATGTATGTTAGTGTTAGTAAATAAATAAAGAAGTTAACATAATTAAATGTCTAAAAGTTGATGAACCACCTATTTTTCTCCTCCATTTTCTTATTTGCTATATATATATATATATATATATATATATATATATATATTATATATATCTGTAATGATTATATCACTGACGTGATGAGGATAACTTGGAGATTTGACGCCTCATGGTAGAAATACCTGTAAGAGATTACTACTCTGTACACTCATCTATTATTATTCATTTGTTTCTCTCTATATAATATATCTGTTTACGTATTTATTGCCTTATTTCATTCGTTTACTTGTATCACTTACACATATCTTTGTAATCAATTATAATAGATATAATTGAATGTTTACTGGCTGATGTTTGTCGATTGTATATCCTCTCCATTTTCTTATTTGCCTTATATATATGTATATATATATATATATTATATATATATATATATATTAGACACACACACACATGCACACACACAGACACGCACATATATATTTGTGTGTCTGTGTGTGTCTCCCCAACATAGCTTGACAACCTATGCTGGTGTGTTACGGTTCGGCAAAAGAGACTGATAGAATAAGTACTAGGCTTATAAAGAATAAGTCCTGGGGTCGATTTGTTCGACTAAAGGTGGTGCTCCAGCATGGCCACAGTCACATGACTGAAACAAGTAAAAGAGTAAAAGAGTAAGAGTTATTCGAGAAAATGAAATAGAATAAAAAATATATTCGTCATGGCTGTGCAATTTAGAAGCACGCTTTGCAACCACGTGGTCTTGAGTTAAGTCTCACAACATGGTATCTTGACTAGGTGTCTTCAGCGGTGGGTCCCAACCGACCAATGCTTTGAGGGTGAATATGGTAAAGGGGAAACTGTTGATGCTTGTTGTGTATTTTCTCCTTTTAGTAGTTTCAGTTATCAGAATACGGCCATCTTAGGCACAACCTGAAGAATTTTAGTCGAACCAATCGACCCTAGTATGTTTTTTTTCTTTTTAAGCCTAGTACTTATTCTATCGGTTCTTGTGCCGAACTGCTAAGTTATGGAGGCATAAACACACCAACATTGGATATCAAACGGTGGTGGGAGACAAATACATACAATGATGCACACACACATACACACATGTATATATATGAAGGGCTTCTTTCAGTCTCAGCCCACCAAATCCACTCACAAGGTTTTGGTCGGTTCGTGACTATAGTAGAAGACACTTGCCCACGGTGCCATGCAGTGGGATTGATTGCAGAACCGTGTGGTTTTGAAATAATGTGTGTGTGTGTGTGTGTGTGTGTGTGTGGTGTGTGTGTGGTGTGTGTGTGTGTGTGTGTGTGGTGTGTGTGTGTGTGTGTGTGGTGTGTGTGTGTCGTTCTGCTTGTCATTCTCCCCGCAAATTGACAACCGGTGTTGGTTTGTTTGTTTCTGGAACGGTTCGACGAATAGAAAAAAAAAGTACTGAGATCGATTCGTTCGACCCTTAAAGTCAGTATCCTAGCATGGCTGCAGTTCAATGAGGCAAACGAATAAAAGATAAATATTACGTACATAAGGTCACAGTTTCTTTCATACATCGGTAGCTCTTATGAATAGCAGTGTAGAATATATTTAAAATATTGACTACATATCTGAAGAAAAATTCTTGGTTGCTTCGTTGAATTTTTAGCTAATATCGGTTGTGTGGTTAAGAACATGGCTTTGTTACTATGCAATTTGGGTTCAATCACAATGCGTGGCGCTTTGGGCTTGTATTTTCTCATATAGTAACGGACCAAAACCTTGTGACTGAAATGTGTTCGACGGAAACTATGAGGAAGACAGCTGGGAGCTGGTTCATGTTCTAATCGGTAGTTTGAAAAGAAAGCCGTGTGTGCCTTTAGCGGAGTCCTTTCTACAGTAAGCAATCTCCAGTCTGAAGACAACATCCTACCTATCTCTCACCTGCTTCAGAAACTCTGAAAAAGGCTTATGGGCGCTACTAACATTCCACAGACAATAATAATAATCCTTTCTATTATAGGCACAAGGCTTGAAATTTTGGGGAGGAAGATAGTCGATTACATCGATCCCAGTACTCAACTGGTATTTAATTTATCGAACCCGAAAGAATAAAAGGCAAAGTCGACCTCGGCGGAATTTGAACTCAGAACGTAGCGACGGGCGAAATACCTATTTCTTTACTACCCATAAGGGGCTAAACACAGAGAGGACAAACAAGGACAGACAAATGCATGAAGTCGATTATATCGACCCCAGTGCGTAACTGGTACTTATCTAATCGATCCCGAAAGGATGAAAGGCAAAGTCGACCTCGGCGGGAGTTGAACTCAGAATGTAACGGCAGACGAAATACCGTTAAGCATTTCGCGTGCTAACGATTCTGCCAGCTCGCCGCATTATAATAATAATAAAAAATAATAATAATATAATAATAATAATAATATAATAATAATATAATAATAACAACAACAACAACACTGTAACAATAATAATAATAATAATAATAATAATATAATAATAATAATAATAATAATAATGATAATAATAATAATAAAATAATCATAAAATTCATAGAGCACTCTATGAATAAATGGCAAACATCCTACACCTCCAAACAAAAGAGGGACTCATGAAAACCAAGACATCCCCATTAGAAGAGGAATATTCCAGGGAGACACGCTCTCTCCACTCCTTTTCTGCTTGGCACTGTCACCTCTATCTGATATGCTAAATAGAACTGGATGCGGATATAAATGTTACGGCAAAACGATCAGCCACCTTTTATATATGGATGACCTAAAACTATACGCTGCAAATGACAAACAGCTGGAAACACTATTAAGACAGTTCATGATCTACCAAAGAATAGATATGAAATTTGGATTAGAAAAATGCGCCAAAGTAACCATGAAAAGAGGAAAACTAGTTAAGAGTAACAACATCACACTAGATAAAACAATGAAATAAAAGAATTAAACCAAAGCCAAACTTACAAATACTTAGGAATCCATGAACTAGATAAACACAACACACACAAATGAAAGAGAAAATAAAAAGAATATTATAGACGAGTTAGATCAATACTAAACACAGCTCAATGCTAAAAACAAGATATAGGTATCAACACTTTAGCTGTCCCAGTTATAAGTTACAGCTACAATATCCTTAACTGGACACAAATGAACTGACCAAAATAGATAGGAAACAAGAAAAATAATGACAGATCTAGGATGCATCACCCAAAATCTCACATAAAGACTATATATACAACGTATAGAAGGTGGTAGAGGCCTTATACAGCTGGAAAACTACTATAAAATAACCACCATAGGGCTGCAAAAATATCTACTTCAGAAGGAAGGAAAACTGATCCAGATAGCGGCAAAACACGAGCAAAACAAAAAACTGTTCTCAGTATTTAAGGAAGCTGACAATACAAACAAGAAATCATACCACCTAATAAACATGAAGAAGAAGAAAAAGAAGATGAAGAAACAACAAAAGCTATAAAACAAATGAAATCCAAACTAAAAATAGAACAGCAACGAACCATGATAAAACGATGGCAAGAAAGCCCCTTCATGGTAAATACTGGACTAAACTAAACGCAAAAGAAATAGACAAAGAAAAATCCCAGCAATGGTTGAGAAGCTCATGACTCAAAGCAGAAACAGAGGGATTTTTAATTACAGCACAAGACCAAAGCCTCCCCACCAGAAATTACCAAAAACATGTAATAAAAGAAATATTACAAGTAACTGCAGAATATGTGGAGATGGACAAGAACAATAAATCATATTATCTCTAGCTGCCCAGTCCTGGCTAAGAAGGAATATATTCACAGACATGACAGAGTTGGAACCTACATACATTGGAAGCTATGCCAACATTATGGAATAACAACAGAAAAAAGATGGTATAGGCACACAAGAAAAAGGTCACAGAAAACGAGAAAGCAACCATACTCTGGGATATGCCGATACACACAGATAGAGAAATTAAGGCCAACAGACCAGATATAGTTATCAGAGACCATGAAGAAAAAAAATGCTTTCTAATTGATGTATCAATACCGGCTGATGACAACGTGTCTCTAAAAGAAATGGAGAAACTCTCAAAATACAAAGACCTGGAATAGAGGTAACTAGAATGTGGAATCTGAAAACAGAAACAATTCCTATCATAGTAGGTGCATTAGGCATGATAAAAAAATTCAGACAAATACATAACAAAAACCCGGACTTACAAACACATATAACATACAGAAAATTGCACTACTAGGCACTGCACACATCCTACGCAGAACACTTTCCATACAATAACCATCAGAGCATCACAACAATCACAGCACATACCCAAGGCACACAGAGCTGCGCTCGGTAGTGAAGTGAAAGCACGCTATAAAAATAAAACTACTGAATAATAATAATAATAATATAATAATAATAATAATAAAAAAAAGACAAGAAGAAGAATAATAATAATAATATAATAATAATAATAATAATAATAATAATAATAATAATAATAATAATATAATAATAAGAAGAAGAAGAAGAAGAAGAAGAAAGAAGAAGAAGAAGAAGAAAGAAGAAGAAGAAGAAGAAGAGAAGAAGAATACTTTCTTTATTAGCTACCAGGGCCGAACACAAAACATAGAGGTTGATCCACAGACGTGGGACAGTGAGGTTAAACGTGTAAACAGCAAACAAACACAATGGTTAACAAAGAGATTAAATCAACAATATGCTCCCCTAATAGGGGTGAATTCCACCGTAAGGTGACCAAAGAGACCTCACGCACTTTGAACCCCTTATCACAAACGGCTCCTCAGGGAGGCACCCTCTCTTCTCCCTTCCATCCGGTCAATAGGCTCACACTTCGAGTAGGCCCATTCACGCGGGCCATTTTTGCCACATTCACTCATGTTTCAACGAACTTACTGGGTAACAGTACCTCCATCTCTAGCCTCACATTCCTTTTCAGGTGGAATCTGAAAAAGTCAATGAGGCCTTGAACAAAGAGGAAGGAACTGGTTCAGAACCAATCTCGCTGCATGTCGGTCGCTATGCCTCTACTGAGTGTCTCTTCTAATTTCCTAAGTGTCCCTAATCTAGTCTTCTCTATCGCTAGTTCTCTGCTAAATTCTACAGCCCCTACTCTAATCACCCGTTTAAGAGTTATTCACCATCGGTTGTTGACAGCTGCACCTGTCAACATTCGATGGACTAACTTGTTAAGCCGATCTCTGAAAGTTTGGCGCACTAAGAAGGACGCGTTCAGCTTCCAGTATCCGGGTCTCTGCCTATGGAGCCTATCAAGGTCAGCCGTACAGATCTCAAAAAATTGTGGTCTGTGTCGTCGACGAATTCAAATTGTGGACAAGCTATGCTATTCCTATCTGCTGGCCTACAAAATACCTTATCTAGATAAGATCTGGATGACCCGGCGCTGTTTGCTCATGTTCATACTGAGACATCCAGGTAATCCAGTCTGAACCTGACAGCCAGTTGGAAACGACTGAACAGGTTTGCGAGGCTTGCGCACACCGTTTTCCTATCTGCTAGCCCCACCCAATCCACACGTGTATCCAAAATGGCGTTCCAATCGCCCACTAACACTAAAAGAGTGAGACGTCTCTAGAAAGGCCTCCAGGCAGCTAAACTCGAGAAAAAAAATCTTAAAAAAATATTGGCATGATTACTGATTCAATTTGCAAAATGAGGGCAAGATTTCTTTAGATTTGTCTAAAATCTTCCTATTTTCAAGAATATTATTTAAATGTTGGTAATGTAACCAAAAGTAATAATAATTACAAAAACAAACGTATTCCATTATGTGTTCAAAACGTATCTATTACTGCGGCCTCAATATAGGCACACAAGTTTATAAGGGTATGTGATAGGAACTGGATTTTAAGGATTTCAATATTCAGCTATGCACTGTTTGTTTTAGGCATAGAAAATTTGTTGTAATTACTAATAACTTGTTGGCACACAGAATTTCGTTATGCAACCATAATATACTACGAATATATAAAACGTTTTTATAAGTTAATACTGTGTACTACTGTGTTAACAGTACAATTAAATCACATGTTAATGTCTATAATTTTGTTGTAAGAAATAGAAACTCGCTACGGGACGAGCAGATAACAAAAGGAAAATTCGAAGGAAGAACTAAGGGAGCCCATTTAGATCATGACTCCTTTGTGTCCTCCGGCTGCTTTTTGAAATGACACCTTTGGCCGGGATTGAACTTGTAAATATTGTATTACGTATAGAAACGAGATTGTTGCTTTGACAAAAAGTAACCAAGTCTAATTGTACAACGCGTCACATAGCGCAGAATTAAAATCTAGGTTTTGCTGTAAAAATATTTTCTGTAAAATAAACAACAAAAATATGAAGTTAATGGAGGCATATGGTTAAGAACTAAACTTTTCATGAGTTAGGGTGTACTTAGACTCGCCTTAAATGCCAAAATACCCGAGTTTTGTGCTTTCAGATCTAGTCGTAGATATCTCACAGGCATAGTACTGTTGACTATAGAATGCTTAATTTAAAGAGAATTACAGTGACTGCTGCTTTCTGTCTCTCACTCCCCTTCTCTATCATAATCTCTCTCTCTCTCTCTCTCTCTCTCTCTCTCTCTCTCTCTCTTTCTCCCTCTCTCCTCTCCAATTCAGTAAGCTAATAAAAGGAGCATGCATTAAGCAGTGTATCTGTGAATGTGTTGTACGGTTGAGTAAGGGGTGTGTATATGCATCATTATGTCAGAAATATACACACACACACACACACATATATATATATAATATATATATATGTGTGTGTGTGTGTGTGTGTTGCGTTTGTGTATACACATACATACATACATCACACTAAAACCCTAAAATCAAGTGGATTTAGGAAGAGCTGCAATACGTTTAAAACACACACACACACACACACACACACACACACACAAACACATACACACACACACATGCATATGCATGTGTAAGCGTTGACTGTGTATGACTGTGTATAAGTGTGTTTGTGAATGTGAACTACATATGTAAACGAAACGTGTGTGTGTGCGTGTATGCGTATGTATGTGTGTGTGTATGTGCGTGTATGTGTGTTTATGTGTGTAGCTTAGCAGCACGTTTATAGCACAAATGCATGTGCACACTACCCTAACATTTACATTAGTAAGAATTTATCTAGCATAAGTATTTCTCTTCTCACATTTAACCACCACCACCGCCACCACCACCACCACCACCACCACACCACCATCACGAAACATCAGCATTCACGGCTATTACCACGACCACCCGCACCCTTTACTCATCACCATGGACTCCATCACTCCACTAGTGGTCTTACCACCAGCATCACCACTGCCACCACCATCACTGACATTATATGATCATTACTACCAAAAACATTACAACGACATTTTCCAAACATCACCACCGTAGCTGCTACCACCACCATCACCATTACCATCAGCATCGTCATCATAGCCATTTTTAAGTCACCGATTCCATTATAGCCAGGACCAATAATTTCCACTACACCTCTGATCGTTTTGGCCGCCATCGCCACCATCGGCGGCACTAAAATGGTCAACATGGTTGCTACCAATCTCCTGAGTTTCACAATCACCACTGTTACCACTATTGCCACTTTCATCCCCAGTGTTACCCCCACCACCAACACCACCACCAACACCACCACCACATTCAGGTGCGTAAAAAAAAAATCACTTTTTCTAATAATTTCAAACAGATGTTAATTTTGCTTTTATTTACACTTTTCCAGTTTTCTACGTAGTATATACATATAAACATAGATAGATAGATAGATAGATAGATAGATAGATAGATAGATAGATAGATAGATAGATAGATAGATAAACAGATAGATAGATATTCCACCATCCCTACCACCACGACTACCATCACTCATATCATCATCACCATCACAAGTTCATACTTATGTGTTTATAAGTATATCTTCGCATGTTTGTATATGCTCATGTCTATATTTAAGAGAGAGAGAGAGAGGAGAGAGAGAGAGAGAGATTTAAACAGACAGCTATACAGACAGATAGAAATACATACCTACATACGTACATATATATATATGTCTATATACAAACACGTACATATTATACAGGCATACCTTCATCATGCTGACGATTTCTAAAAAGAATGAAATATACTATGTATGATTATCAGTGACTTCCTAATAAGTACACACCACACACACACACACACACACACACACACACACATACAAATAAATATTCAAATTCTATCTGTCTTTTTCCTTATGATTATTCAATTTCAAATTCCCATTTCTAATCCTGCCAAATATTATGAAAAAAGGATGATCTCCCTTTGTGACAACTGCTGGAGGAAGACACACGCATACGTACACATACACACACTCACACGCATATATGAATGGTAACAATGGTTTTAGATACACCATACAAAGAAGGTACGTGCATATTTATTTCATCGGTTGTTTTCCGCGATGAATATGTAATATTGCCACAGGCAAAAAGAGAATCTCGTGAATGCAAACCACACATATAAACATGTTACGTAGAATGACAAAATACACGGAAACGGGCAAGTTTACATCGTACCAGATGTAAACATGGTGCCTGAAAAGCTAGTGAAAAAAGCATCTGGGATCTTTTCGGTTTGAACGGCAGTTTTTTAAAATAATTTCCACGTAACTAAACACTTTTAAACTTCGTATACTTGTAGAATGTGTTTATAAAACATCTTTTTCTCTTGGCTTTTATTGAGAAAATTCTATGGTTTGTAAGATATTTGTTGTTGTTTTTCTTCAATTTCTGCAATTTCAACCAATCAATGACGTCTATTGAGGTAAAAAAAAACATTCTGTACCGTATGAATATGTCCCTCGTTTAAGAAACAGATTGGGTTTATTTACATTTGTGAAGAAAAAAAGATCCTCTTCCCCCACCCTTAACCCTAAAACAGATTGAAATGCAATAGATCGATACTAGGGTCATAATTATGGGTGACAATTTCATATGACACCGCTAGAAAAAACTGCCGTTCAAACCGAAAAGATCCAGCATCTGAAGTTCTCAGCTCAGATATGAATTCACGAGAGGCATTACATGTGTGACAACGAACTTGATTCTCATAGGTTCAATAATCTATATCAGTGTTCTGCAACCTTTTTTCACTTGCGGTACACACATTCTTTTCAAAATTCAGCGGCACACACGAACTAAAAGTATAAATATAACTAAAAGTATAGGGAAAAAAATTATATTCAGGTTATACTGCGGCACACCTAGCATCATCGCGTGGCACACCAGC
>NW_021833667.1:50000-52500 GCF_006345805.1 Octopus sinensis
ACGAGCAGGCTGTTCCGTTGATCGGATCAACCGGAACCCTCATCGTCGTAACCGACGGAGTGCTTCCACAGTTGTAAAGAAATATTTTTTAATAAATATTATAATATGAATAAACAGAATTATGATAGAAATAAAGTTTAAAGAAATGAGAAAAGTGTAAATAAAATAGACAAGGATATCAACGGGGATCACAGAAAAGAGAACAATATTTAACACAAAAGAAAAGGTGAGAATGAAATGGAAATAAGGAAAGGAGAAATAAGTATACTTTATGCTTACCTACCTTGTTGTGTTCTTGAGCAAGGCACTTTATTTCACGTTGCTCCAGTTCACTCAGCTGTAGAAATGAGTTGCGACGTCACTGGTGCCAAGCTGTATCGACACTTGTCTTTCCCTTGGATAACACTGGTGGCGTGGAGAGGGGAGGCTGGTATGCATGGGCGACTGCTGGTCTTCCATAAACAACCGTGCCCGGACTTGTGTCTAGGGGGGGTAACTTTCTAGGTGCAATCCCATATTCATTCATGACCGAAGGGGGTCTTTTATGCTTACCTACGAGAGAAAAGAGCATTGATTGTTGATGAGCAGTTGCCGACTCAAAATATATTATTCAATCTAATATACACACGTTACACACGTGCCAAATAATTCGGATTCCCGCCATGAATGAGGTTTTAAGCGCATGAAGAGTAGGTGATCGTTGAGCTTTTTACAAAAAGATGGGCGGCAGTAGCTTCGAAGTCTCGGTCTACTTGTATCCGCTGGGCTGTATATACGAGGGACGGCTGAAACGTCCATAGGCAGACCAAGATACACTCATGGAATGTGACCAAATGAGTTTTACTTTTCACCATAGTCCCGCTTGCTGCAGTGCTTGGATTCCGTTGGTAAAGAAGATTTAATCCTGATGGTCAAAAGAGTCATCAGCTTCAGATATGACGTCATCATCACTGCGATACCGATTCCCAGCTAAGTGTTTTTTTCATGTTGAGGAACAGATGAAAGTCAGATAGTGTCAAATCAGGAGAATAGTGAGGGTTATCAACCAATTCAAAGCCACAGACACGCACAGCAGCTATTGTATAGGACTTGTGTGTGCTGGAGCAGTATCCTGATGAAACAAGACCACTGTCATCAGATTTCCTGAGCGTTCATACATGATAGCCTTTCGTAACTGCCTCAGAAAGTTGGCATAGTCTTCTGCATCGATGGTGTGGCCTTTTTGAAGTCAATAAGCACGATGCCTTTTGCATCCCCCCAAAACTAAGGCCATCTCATTCCCAGCAGATTAAACGACCATGGCCTTCTTTGGAGCAGGTGAGGAGAGGGATTACCACTGCATGGATTGTCTCATTGTCTCTAGCTCAAAGTGATGGAGCCAGCATTCATCCTGGCTGAGGAAACGTTCAAGCAAACCAGCTGGGTCTGCCCAAACAATGTCAGATTTTCCCGTAATGCGATCAGTGTGGTGGGCCTTTGATCAGGTATCCGAAGATGTGTCCCCCACCGAGTGGAAAACCTTCGGCATGTCAATATTCTCAATTCTCTAAGGTGGTGAGCTGGCAGAAACGTATTTGATAATACCATTTATATTTCAAATGTTCTTTGAACAATAGGATATCAGTTTACGGGGGGGGGGGGCAATGAGGTTATTAATAAGAAGGTTTCATATTCATGAATGCAAAATTTCACAAACCTAGCATCACTCCTTCATAGTTAGCCAATGAGCTTTTCAGCTCACCCTCGTACATTACATACATACAAACATACATACATCGCGTGTATTCATATGTATGTACGTATGTATGTCTGTATATATATATATATATATATATATATATATATACACATATGTATATCTGCGTAATTGTCTGAGTGTACACAAACGCACGCACACACACACACACACACACACACACACACACACACACACACACACTGTATGCGCCTGAGAAGGCGTAAGTAATTATATAACTAAATCTATACCACGGTTTCACACATGCATTCTACGTGTAGTTATTCACTGTCCTATTTTAAGATGCTGTGGGGGGGGGATAGAATTACAAATGGTGGATAAACAATTAGTCATGTGATGTGCGACGTATTGCGGATGTGGTGATCTACCTGTGATTCAGCAGAATTTTTGTGGTCGATTAATAAGAAATTCTGTACCTCGGCAGATGAATAGCATCACTCATCTTGCAAGTTAAAGATGCAAGCCTTCTATTTTCACAAAATGTATTCTCTGAAGAATTTTATACATCCATACACGCATACATGCACACCCATATATGCCTACAAACATTCATACGCATGTAAGTTTGAAAAACTAAATTCAATTATTTGACAATTCCTAATCAGTGTTATGTATCAATGTGTAATTACGCCTTAAATCCTTAAAAAAAAAGTTTTAGCCCGAAGGCCGCGGCCATGCTGGGGCACCACCGCTACACTAATATGTGAATCCACCTCTGATACGTGTCACTTGATTAACAAGGGA
>NW_021833668.1:0-30000 GCF_006345805.1 Octopus sinensis
CATCAAACAGCACAATGCACCCCCCCACCACAGTGCATCATACTGTCACGCCACTCTCTACATCGCTCCCTCGCAGCTCTACATCAAGCCACCGCTTCATTCCTTAACGCATCATTGCGGTAATGCATCATAATCACTACATCACATCACACCACGCTGCAATGTAGTAACATAACGGAGCTGCATCACGCCCACCACATCCCCGCCACAATGCATTGCCCCGACGCAGCACTCTCCACTTCTTGTCTTCACTGTACACACTCACTCTTTCATCAACTCCGCCACCAAAGACCATCGACGAAAGAAGGAGCCACCATATGGTCACTTGACATGCGAGAAATAACAACCAAATCACCCTCAGATAGCATCTTAATGTCTTAGAGAGTGATACATAGCATAAAATATGGTCTTTCATGTGTTTTCCTTGGGCGTTGCGATAATAATAACGTGATGAAGGGCTCGATATGTGTATTTTCTGAACGTTTGAAGCTCTGATGAAGCGATAAGGTGTTACTCAGGCACTGAACTATAAGTGCAGCACATCACACGACAGAAACAGCTGTAAGACAATGAATGTCATAAGATAAGCGTTTATTCCTCTGTCATCTCTTTTGCAGATCTGAAAAACCGAATAAAAGAAATGAAAAAGAAAATTAAAATATAATTAAAAAATAAAAATTTCTCAAGATCAAGATTGATCGAGGATTAAACAAGAGCGAAAATTAATAAAAAGCACAACGGCAGTAAAAATTATACTTTCTAACTTTCTCACAAGCACTAGAATAGCTTTGCGGTCCGCCCGGCGGCACTTTTAAAGGGGCAGCACTTTTGGATTGCTATAGGCAATATTTGTTTTTTGTGGAGTCCAGCTGCGGCAAACGGAAGGGCTGCCGCGGGCGGCACATACTTTAGCTACTCTAGTGCGGTACAAGGCCAACAATTTTGAGAGGAAGGGTAGGCTGATGTCATCGATCCCAGTATGGGACTGATACTTTATTTTATCGACCCCGAACGGATGAAAGGTAAAGTCGACCTTGTAGCCATTCGAACTCAGGAACGTAAAGCCGAAGGAATGAAAAGTAAAATCGGCCTCATGGGCATTCGAACTAAGGAACTTAAAGCCGATTGAAATACCTATTTCTTTACTTCCAACAAAGGGCTACACTCAGAAGGGACAAACGAGGATAGATAAACGGATTAAGTCGATTATATCGACCCCAGTGCGTAACTGGTACTTATTTAATCGACCCCGAAAGGATGAAAGGCAAAGTCGACCTCGGCGGAATTTGAACTCAGAACGTAGCGGCAGACGAAATATCGCTAAGCATTTCGACCGGCGTGCTAACATTTCTGCCAGCTCGCCGCCAGTTCGCCGGTTGAAATACCGTTAAGCATTTTACCTGAGCGCGCTAATAGTTGTACGGGTTGGCTACTTTACAATCTTTTCTGCTATAAGCACAAGGCCTGAGATTTGTAGGGGCAGCGGTGGAGTGGACGATTGCATCTACTCCAGCGCTCGACTCTTACTTATTCTGACCCTCAACGATAAAAGCTAAAGTCCACATAGACGGAATTTTAACTCAGAACGTAAAGACGCTAAGCAATTTGCCTTACATTCTAACAATTCTGCCAGCACGCCACCTTTCGGTTTCAAATTTTGGCACAAGGCCAGCAATTTTATGGAAGGGGCTAAGTTGATTAGATCACCCCCTACACACACACAGTACTTAACTGTTACTTGTGCTATCGTCTCCGCAAAGATGAAAAGCAAAGTCGACTTCGGCGGAATTTGAACTCAGAACGTAAAGACATGAAATACCGCTAAACATTTTGCCCGGGGCGCTAACGATTCTGCCAGCTCCTCACCGCTTTTTGCCGCCTTAACTCTACTACTGCTGCTGCGGCTGTTGATAATGATAGTAATAAAATAAAAACAGCAATAGTAATAATAATAATAATAATAATAATAATGATAATAATAATAATAATAATAATAATAATAATAATAACAATAATAATAATAATAATGGCCTCTCACTACTGCATCTCTCCGCAAGACACCGCAAAAAGCCAACACATTAGACTATTGCCTAATAAAACCGCACCACTCCGTAATAACACACACAAGCACACACACACACTCTCTCTCTCTCTCTCTCACACACACACACAATCTCTCTCTCTCTCTCTCTCACACACACACACACACACACTTATACACCACACAATGTGTAGATACACTCACCTACATATCACGACACAACACACACACACACACACACACACACACACACACACACACACACACACACACACCCCACACACACACACTTGCCAAACACTTGCACATCACAATCGCACTACAACACACCCTCACATCAACAACACCCACCGCATCATAAGCGGCCCCTCAAAACCTTTAAATGCAATCAAAGGCAATTTAAAACTAGCTTCCTTTCTGATAGAGAATCGGACTCTCTTCGTTGAAGAAGGCTTCAGGCGAGAAATAGTCAGCCATTTTCATAGACTAATAATTTTATAGACGTTTCTCTCTTCTGAAAGCTTGCTCGCCTGCCAGTCCGTCAGTCTGTCTGTCTGTCTTGCTTGTCTGTGTGCCTGTCTGCCTCAATAGCTTTCGTCGCTCTCTCCTCTCTCTCTTAGTCTCTTTCTGTTTCTCTTTCACTTTATCTCACGCGCTCTGTCTCTCTCTTTCTCTCATAGGCGGCCATGTTGTTATCACATCGGCGAAAAGACTCCCACCCTCGGGGGTCTTCTGCTATCTTTATTAATGATCATCTTTAATAATATAGTTACACACACACACACATACACACACACACACACACACACACACACACATACACACGCACTCATAAATAAACGCGTTGTACATATACACTCACACACAAACGCATAAACGTACATATGCAAACACGGCATCACTCTCTCCCTCTCTCTTCCACATACACAAAAACACACACATACACACATACATGCACACACAAACGTACACGTATACACACACACATACATATACACACAGGTACTCACAAATAAACGCGGGCATACACACACACAAAAGCATAAATGTCCACATACAAAAACATTCTCTCTGTCTCTGTCTCTATCTCCCGCCTCTCTCTCTCCCTCTCTCACACAAACACGTGTGTGTGTGTGTGTGTGTGTGTGTGTGTGTGTGTGTGTGTGTGTGTGTGTGTGCAGGCTCCCTGGTGTGAATAAGCGTTTATATATATTTGATGTCTGTGTGTCCTTACACACATCCAGTCATGTATACATGCGCGCTCAGTCATACATGCATCGTACACAGACGTTTACACACACCTGGAACACACACACACACACAAATACACACACACTGTGTCGCACAATGTTATAAGTACACACATACAGGTAAAGGACACGAGCTCAGATGCAGAGACTCACACAAAATAGAACAGAGGCACCGCCTCCACATATGCGCACACAATAGCACCAAGCGCAGGGGCGCACGAAGACACGTACTTTGAAATACGCTTATATTTCTATTGCAATGGTGATTGTGATGATGATGACGACGACGACGACAATGACGACGACGACGACAACGATGATGATGATGATGATGATGATGATGATGGCCCTGATGATGATGATGATGATGATGATGAAGATGATGGCCATGATGATGATGATGATGATGATGATGATGATGATGAAAATGATGATAATGATGATGATGATGATGATGATGATGATGATGATGGTGATGGTCATGGTGATGATGATGATGATGATGATGATGATGATGATGATGGTGATGATGGTCATGATGATGATGATGACGACCACCACCACCACCGCGACGACGAAAACGGTGATGACGACTCGGGTGGTGTTGGTGGTGGCGCGACGATAGTGGTAATTAGGTGATGTCAATGATGAGAATGATGATGATGATGATGACGACGGGGGATAATGCTGATGCTGTTAGTGATGACGTGTGTGTGTGTATGTGTGAACGTGTATGTAGACGCGTGTGTGGCTGAGTGTATATGTGTGTATGTATGTGCGTTTGTGTATGTGTATGCATATGTTGGCGAGTATATGTGTTTGTCTGTGTGTGAGATTATGTATGTGTGGGTGACTGTAGGAGTTTGTGTGAGTGTGTGTGTTTGTATGTATGCATGTATATGTGTGTGTGTATGCCTGTAATACCAGGCTCCGTAAGTGATTTTAGCAGATGTATGCGATGATGATGATGATGACAGTGATAGTAATGATAATGGTGGTGGTGGTGGCGGTGGTTGTGGTGGCGGAAGCGACGAGGTTCTTTATTATTTCAATATATTGGTTTTGTTGTTGTTGTTGTTGTTGCTCTTGTTTAGCCCGAGGTTAGTATTGACCTGAAAGACCTATGATCAAATACACTCCAGCTGTGACCATCCTCTTAATTACGTTCTGAGTTCAAATTCCGCTTAGATCGACTTTGCCTTTCATCCTTTCGGGGTCGATAAATTAAGTACCAGTTACCAACTGGGGTCGATGCAATCGACTCAATCCGTTTGTCTATCCTTGTTTGTTCTCTCTGTGTTTGGCCCCTTGTGTTTAGTAAAGAAATATATGTATTTATCGTTCGAATATTTAAGACTTAAGGATGTGATTTGAAGGAGATTTAGCTGTTATCTCTTGCAGATCGAGCTATCAATGTAGTAAATCTCCCGCATTGATGTTGTGGCATTCATCGCGGTGATGACTGTAATGGTGATGTTAATCTTTTATCTTTTACTGGTTTCAGTCATAAGACTGCGGCGATGCTGGGGCACCGCATTAAAGACTTACAGTCAAACAGATCGAGCCCAATACTGATTTTCTTGCTGCTTTTTGTAAAACCTGCTACTTATTCTATCGAATTCTTTTGCCGAAACGCTAAGTTACAGGACTGTAAATACACCAGCACCGGTTCTCGAGTAGTGGTGGTGGAATACAAACAGATACACGAAAACACACACCTATATATATATATATATATTATATATATATATATATATATATATATATATATATATATGTGTATATAATATATTATATATATATATATATATAATATATATATATATATAAATTAGGAAAAAAAATCACCTTTTATCAATTCAAAATGAACAACACTTAAAAAAATAAAATAATAATATAATCATCTGTATATTGTTGTTATTTTATTTTTAATATATCTATTATATGTAATTTTCTAGACGGTGTAATTTAACTTTTCATTTTGAATTGATAAAAGGTGTTTTGTTCCTATATATATTATATTGTTTCTATATATATATTATATTTTGTGAAATTTGTTTTAGTATTTCTAAGCTGAATTTTTCCCTGTAAGTTAGGAATAATATTCCCTCAAATTATTATTATTATTATTATTATTATTATTATTATTATTATATTAATATATAATTGCAGCGTGGAAGGTGTTTGTAAGCCATTTAAGAAACACACAAAAGCCGTTCAATTCACTTCAACATTTAAGTGTAATTTGTCAAAATATTTTCGTCGCTAAAATCCGCGACCGGTTCACTGACAAAAATCTGTGCTGCATCCGATTTTCGTAGCCCTCTAAAACTTAAATGTTGAAGTGAATTGAACGGCTTTTGTGTGTTTCTTAAATGGCTTACAAACACCTTCCACGCTGCAATTGTTTTTGTTCCAGCACACGATCTCAGATCAAATCACTTGCTATGCGAATACATCTCCGTAATATATATATATATAAATCTATTCTGAACCACAACTTATAGTGGTTACCAGTCCCTAAGTAAATGTGGGGGTGGTTTTTCCTACTGAAGAGGGAAAAATCCACAGGTTTAATCCCGAAATTGATTCAATATAGAAATAAGGAACTTTAAAAAAAATTCTGTTAGCTAGCTTTTCTCAATTTCAGCACGACGTGTATTTATAGTGAATGTATATTGAAATGTAGTGATTGACGATTTCAAGTCTATACTCAGCATATTGGCATAGAAATAATTTTTCTTTTGCCCTTGTTTATAAGTTTTGTATATATATTATATATATATATATATATATCTATTTATCTATATCTATCTATCTATCTATCTATCTATCTACTCTCTATCTATTATCTATCTATCTATCTATCTATCTATCTATATATATATATATATATATATATATATATATATATATATATAGGGAGAGTTTTACGAAAAAACATAAGACAGGTGGTGTACAAAACAAACAGTGTGCCCTTACGTAAGATAGTATACTCTGTAAGTGAAGGCGTATAGCTTCGTAGTCAAAGTGTTTGGCGTATAACAATGAGGTTGTAGGTCGAATTTCTGGGTCGGACAGCGCATCGTGACCTTGAGCAAGTGACTTAATTCATAAAACCTGATTTTAACCCTTTTTCCATGGCGATTTAAGTTACAGATTACAACTGCCCCCACCTGAACGGAACATCGGTCCGTCTTATAAAACGGATTACAACCACCCCAACAACCCTACCTGAACGGATCACTGGTCCGTCTTAGGGTTAATTTCCTACCTGCTGCAGGGTTACTCATTTACAGTTGAAAGGGTTAGAGCAACGCACCGCTCGATTCAGAAATCAAATCCTCTCCCCAACGAGATGCTGGTCTATCGTAGGTCTAACTTCTCAACTGGGATTCATTTGCGGCCGTGTGAACCGGAGCAAGGTGAAATTTTAATTCTTTTTAGTCTTTTTACTGGTTTCAGCCAGGGACTGAGGTCACCCTGGTGTACCACCTTTTAGTGTGATTGGTCTTCTCTCCTGTATTGTTCCTGGCGAAGTTGCGTGTTGGATGGAGTTGCTCTTGTTTGCATCTTCTACCACGATGTGCGCTCATGCGGTATTTAAGATAGAAATTTGTCCAAACGTTCTTCAAAAACCTCTACACCTCGCAGGACTCTGATGTTGTTTGGTAGAATGTTGAAGAATTGTGGTCTGTTGGAATGGAGAGTTGTCTTTAAAAACAAAGGCAGTGTTTTGTTCGGGAATCGAAACAGCGACAGTACGATTGCGAGTGCAACATTCTACCGACTAGAATACGTGCCTTACCTGTAGTTTACTCATCCGGTGCTGGTTGTACTGGTGGTAGTAGTGATGGTTAAGGCTGTAGTAGAGATAGTTCTACTCGCCTTGGTGGTAGCGTTGTGCTAAAATATTGGTAATGGTAGTGGCGAGGGTAGTGTTATTTTTATTGTTGTAGGTGGTGGTGGTGGTGGTGGTGATGATGTGGTGGAAGGAGTTTTGGCGGTGCTGTGGCGTAGGCGACTGGGTTAATGATAGCGTTGTCCTTGATGGAGTCGAGAGGGGGGTGTGGTGGAGGCGATGTCGGCAAATATTACGATAATGATTTTGGTGGCCATGGTGATGACAAAAGTGGTTGTGGTGGCGGTGGTGCGTCGTCGTCGTCGGCGGCGGCGGTGGGGTTTGTCTGTCGTCTGTGGATGGACCAAGGAATCTATGGCTGTATTGACTGCGATTATGAATTCGAGAGAATAATTATTTTCGACACTCACACGCCACATAGCTATATACTGATATATACATATATATATATAATATATCATATAATATTATATATATATATAATATATATATACATACAAACACCATGCATTTATAAACACATACATATATATCTATCTAGCTATATATATATATATAATATATATATATATATGTGTGTGTGTGTGTGTTGTGTGTGCGGGCGTGTGTCTGTCTGTATATGAATATACGTATTATATCTTTGCGTAGACACACACATTCTAACACACACTCACTCAAGCACTCACATACATATGTATGTATATATATATGTATGTATATATGTATATACAATCTGAGCATTTATATATATATTCCTGCCTCTTATATTCGTACAAACGATTTTCGTAGCCCTCTAAAATTAATATATATTTGTACGCGTATGTGTATATGTGTACATATATATATGCATACATGTATGTATGCCTCTATGTATGTATGTATTTATGTATGTATGTACGTAAATGCTGAGTCAGTAATTACAAAATTAATATACGTCTATTTGAATATACACTTGCGAACATTTGTATATATTTATACTTAAGAATAACCATGAAGAAGCGTTTAAGTAATAAGATTCTTGTGAGGGAAAAGTGTCCGTTTGCGTATGTAAACGCTGTGAAATTTATGCTTTCGATGCTATGTGTATGAATTTAGGCAATGTGGTATATAAGTGTGTCTGTGAGTATGTATGTGTGTATTTAGGTGTATGTATTATGTAAGGTTGTATATGTGTCAGTGTAGATATTGTTAAACAAAATTTAACAAGAATTCGTAGATACATACATAAATACTCCTGGAGATCAGGGAAAAAGAGAATACCTACGTTGAACTATTGAGAAATCTGCAGGTACTCTATCCAGATTACAAATTCAGGTGTATACCTGTAATTATTGGGACCCGGGATATGTAACACTCTGCCTAAATACCAACCTTGAAAAATTAGGCTTCTCAAAACCAGAAAGGAGAATCCTAATTCGAAGACTATAGATCCAATCCATCACTGGAACTGTAAAAATCTGTAAAACTTCCCAGACGTTTATCATTTAAGTATATAGGAGCATGGTCTATATGCATGAGAATACATACATAAAGCAAATCATACAAATCTGCACATATATATATACATACACACATTACACACATACATACATACATACATACATCATACATACATACAACATACATACATAACACAAATACACACATACATACATACAACCGCATACTATACATACATACATACATTTACATACAATACATACATACATACATACTACATACAAACAACAAAATACTCTGTTGTTGATGTTGAAGTTCCAATGAAGGATCCTTGAATCTAGGTTGAAAACCGGTTCTTTCTCTATTGGCAAGAAATCTTAAAATAAAAGTGAACAATCGCAGACATATGAGTGTGTGCGTGTGTGTGTGTGTGTGTGTGTGTGTGTGTGTTGTGTGCGCGCGTGTGTGTGTGTGTGTGTGTGTACATATATATATGCGATTGTTCAGTTTTATTTCAAGATTTCTTGCCCTGCCTTATCCAGCCAGATATTCCATCTGTTTTTGTCTTACCATTTTTATCAATATATATATATATATATATATATATATATATACATATATTTTTCTCTCCTTTTTCCTCTCCTTATTCTCTCCTTGTGTTTTTTCTGGTCCCTTTCTGTAGAAGAGCGTAGGCTCGAAACGTAAAAGACCTTTTCTATTCCTGAGCGTTATACTAATACATCTGTTTGTTTTGTACACCAACCTGTCTTCGTCTTTGTTTTTTTCGTAAACTCTCTCTCTTACTCTCTCTCGCTCTCTCTCTTTATATATATATATATATATATATATATAAATATTATATATATATATATATATTATTATATATATATATATAAATTAATGTTACTGAAATATCTATATAGAATAAAAAATATATAATCGTGTATACCTGTCTGTCTGTCTGAATGAATGTATGCATGTATGTGTGTGTATGCTTGTATGTATGTTTTCAAAGATACATACGTACACACACATACACACACATATACACACACATACATACAAGTGCATATTCAGGTGAAGCATGTATCGGAGATGTTTTGCTCAATGCAAACATTGCAGGAGCAACTCCTACGAACCCAACAGAATGTGAGAAACCCTTCCGCATCGTGTTTCAGAGTCGCAAGCGTTTCGCCTTTTAGACATATACGAGTTGTGTTCTTATACCTGTGTAGTTAAGTAACAAATAGTAAAACGAAATGGCGGTTACTTTTACGTCTCTTGTAGACGGATGACACATTTCCCCACACGAATTATTTCTCTAGAATTCTGCCCACACCTTACTCATTGTGCGAAAGAACGAATATGAAAAAAAGGTTACAGGAAATAACAAAAAAATTAGGTTCCGAGGAAATCATTGATGACAAAAGAAAAAAAAAGTTAGGTTAATAGATGGAGGGAGATCAGTAATTTTTTGCAGGCCCTAGCTCCCTTAAATGTTAGAAATCCACAATATGTGTTAAATAAAAGAAATCTTAAACGTATCACTGCATGTTGAATCGGACCAAGTAACAAGTAATATTCACCATTGTAAAAAGGAAAAATTACATATTACAATATTTCTAGCACTGGCTAAACCTTTCAGCCATTCCGATCAGATATTGTTGGAACTAGTTGTGATGGGGGAAAGTGATGTATAATCCGAGATCAATCCTGATCGACCACATCAAAGGTGTTCCGGTTTTCACCATCCCTTTGTGTACGTCAGGGATTACATTATACAACGGCTTTTATTTTTATTTTTTGTTTAAGATAGTGAGTTGGTTGCTATTTCAAGCAGGTCGATCGACCGCTTTGGGGCTTCAGCTGGTTACAGCGATGATGCTAATGATAAGAAGCCTATTGTCACCCCTTTACTTTCTCTTTCTCTCCGGCAACCGGTGGTGGTAAGCACTTTACCCCCTCTCTTCCTTTTTTTCTCTCTCTCCTCGCGATTTGTGCGCATTGTTTGTTTTTGATTTTGTCGACAACACAGTATAGTAGGGTCAGTTGGGCACCGTTTGTGAGATAAAACAGCACCATGACGCAATTCACTCTGTCAGACATTTGGAAACAGAATGTTGTACATCTTGGCATTCGCGCAGGAATCTCCAATACGAACATTTCAGAGTGTTTGGGTGTGAATCTGAGGCCAGTGCAATCTGAGAAAATGTACCGAGAGTGATAAAAATCAACGATTCAGTCAACATCATGGCGTTTGGAGCGATCACTAGTATATTTATATATGAGCATGTCTAGATATGCAACATTGTGCCACCGTTCATCTTCCCACCCGGCTTCATACTCAACACGGAGGCCTACATGAAGTGTCTGGAGGAGGTAGTGCTGCCCTGGGTCAACAGAGTGGATGCTGGAAGACCATAAGTCTGGCAACAGGCCTTTGCACCATGCCACAAGTGTGTATGCGCGCGCGCGCGCGTGTGTGTGTGTGTGTGTATGTGCGCGCAAGTAAAAATTTAAGGGGTGCGTACTGTACTTAAATAATATCTTCAGGATTGAATAAAAAGAAGAGAACAAACGGAAAATTTGACATATATATATACATATATATAATTAAAATAAAAGCTTGTAGTAAATAAGCGAACAAACATATACTAAATACACAGGCAGACAGAAAACACAGAAGCACATAAAGTTCTCATCAGTTATCGGCCAGAGGGTCAAACGCTCTGAAACTTGAAGTACCAAGGAAACTGAATCAATCTGTTCGCGAGGATGATCCGGTTCTTGACTGAAGATTAAAGGCTTCGAATGACCCGTCCGTGATTTTGTATCGTCTATTTGGATATTTTGCGTTCTTGTCACATTTTGTATTATATATATATATATATATATATATACCCATATATATATATATATATACATACATATATTTATATATATATACACATATATATATTTATACATATATATATGCGTGTGTGTGTGTTTGTGTATTTGTGTGTGACTGTGTGAAGGATTGTGCCCCAGCACCGCCTGAAAACCGGTGTTGGTGTGTTTATGTCTCCGTAACATAGCAGATTGAATTATATAGAAAGTAAAAGATAAAAGACAGAGCTACACCCGAGCACTCGTGTTACACTTTCTGCAATATTCTTTCATACAATTAGCGTTTTTATATGATCTGAACGGGCAGATTCGAGCGCACATCGGACGAAAGGCCAGGCGGAATACACAGTAGTAGTAGTCGTAGTAGTAGAATAATAATATTAATAGAAATAATAATAATAATAATAATAATAATAATAATAATAATAATAATAATAATAATAATAATAAGAGGAAGAAGAAGAAGAAGAAGACGAGAAAAAAAAAGAAGGTGAAGGGGGAGGAGAAAAGAAGAAGAAGAAGAAGGAGGAGGAGGAGGAGGAGGAGGAGAGAAAAAAAGGAAGAAGATGAGAAAAAGACGAAGAAGAAGAAAAAGAGGAAGAAGAAGGAGGAGGAGGAGAAAAGAGGAAGAAATTGAGAAAAAGACGAAGAAGAAGTAAAAGAGGAAGAAGAAGAAGAAGAAAAAGAAGAAGGAGGAGGAGGAGGAGAAAAAGAGGAAGAAGATGAGAAAAAGACGAAGAAGAAGAAGAAAAAGAGGAAGAAGAAGAAGAAGAAGGAGGAGGAGAAAAGAGGAAGAAGATGAGAAAAAGACGAAGAAGAAGAAGAAGAAGAGATGAGCGAAGTATAAAGGAAACAATTGGTAGCAGCAATAACTCGGTCTCTCTCCATATATATACACACACACACATATATACATATACATATACATATATATAAGGAGTAAATATTCAAACGAATAGTTATTATTATTATTATTGTTATTATAAGCGGTAAATATAAATAATTGACAACAACAACAACAAATATGTAGGCGGTGGCAAGCAATAATAGCGTTATATATATGTATGTATGTATATATATGTTTATAGGTATTTATATACATGCATATATATATGTATATAATGTGTGTATATACATATATACTTACATACATACATATATATAACGCTATTATTGCTTGCCACTGCCTACATATTTGTTGTTGTTGTTGTCAATTATTTATATTTACCGCTTATAATAACAATAATAATAATAATAACTATTCGTTTGAATATTATTCACGTATATATATATATATATGTATATATATATGTGTATATATATGTATTGATATATGTATATATATATATGTACACACACACACATATATATATATAATATATATATATGTTTTTATATATATATATATATATATAGATATATATATATGATATACATATATATATATATATATATGTATATAACCACATATATAATATATATATATATATATATATACATACACACATATATATATATATATATGTGTGTATATGCATATATTATATAATAATATATATATATAATATATATATATATATTATATATATATATATATATATATATATATATATATATATGTATATACATATATATTATATATATGTATATACACAATATATATATATATATATATATACATCACACATATATAATATATATATTGTATATGCATATATATATAATATATATATATATTTATTATATATATATATATATATTATAGATATATATTATATATTAATATATAATATATATATATATTGTGTGGTGTTTGTGTGTGTGTGTGTATCCACAGAGCAGACAATTAAAAGCTGTGATCTGAACACCTGTTCATTGTTTACGATGTCTCAGTAAATGCCGGAGATATTGCAATAGTTTATCGTCAACATTGTCCCTTTAAAAGAGCATTCCTGACACTGGTCTCTGGTTATTTAAGACTGGCCTTTGGCTAGTCTCACTGTTGTTGTTGTTGTTGGTTGTGGTGCTGGTGCCTGGTGGTGGTGTCGCTGGTTCTATTTGTGTTGTTGTTCGCGACAGACGTCTCTCTCTCTCTTAATATTGTCATTATGACGAGTACACGTGCATATAAGCAGGCGCACGTTCGTATCATTTCATATTGCACAACACACCCACCGATATACACAGCTACTTATATATGTGTGTTTGTGTGTGTGTGTGTGAATGCATGTACTCCTACACACACATTCATATATATATATAACTGTATGTTTATATACATACATATGTATAAATATTCTTGTATTCTTTTATTTGTTTCAGTCATTTGATGCGGCCATGTTGGAGCAACGCCTTTAGTCGAACGGATCGATTCCAGAACTTATTTGTTGTAAACCTAGTACTTATTCTATCGTTCTTATATTTGTATAACATTCAATGCCGAAATTAGGTCCTGGCCCCTCTAGAGTTTCCCATATATACATTATTGCGTATTTCTCAAACCTTTGCTCCATGGAGTAATACTGCACTTTTCTCAGCCTATCCCTGTCGCTCCCCACTGCACTGTTATTTTAGTGTAGTGGCGTTGGACTGCTTCAAGCTCCGCTGTTAGCTTGGCACTATGTGGTAACTGGGAGCAGAAGTCCAGGCGGCTGAAAACAAAGGTTCTCCGCGGCGCCAGGATAGTTTCTAGGTCTCTTATCTTGAAGGACCTCAGTATCTATCCTGTTATGTGTCTGCACTTTGCTACCATCTTGGTAATCTATAATATAAATCGGACATAGGCGATCGTTGTATTCTTTCTTATCTTGAGGTTCACAGCCAAACGGCTGGGTGGATTCGCGTGAAAAAGGGCACACATGTGCAGACGGATGTATACATTGGAATGCGGTTTGTATTTTTTCCCTAGCTCCCATACTTACCGAGAAAATCGATTAAAACTTTTCCAATGGAATTCCGCTGTTTGTTCTGCCATTGACACAACCAGTTGCTCACACAGCCGGCCTATACCATTTCGTTAGCAACAAGGGGAGTACAGGATGACAGTCAGCCAAAACTTTAGCTATGCTGTCTCTCTTCTCTCTCACATACACACACGCACACACACACATACACACACATGCACGCAAACACACATACATACATCCATTTCAAATCAATGTTTTAATGATTAGACAAAGGTTCAATAGAATAGCCCTCAGAAACCGACTACGTATGAATTCTTTCTTCACAACTCCTGAAGCTATTTTCTGAGAAGTGGGGAGGTTCCAATCGAAACAGGGGACCCGAAATGATAAGGTTGAGAAACACTTTTACTTGTTTCAGTCATTCTGACTGCGGCCATGCTGGTGCACCGCCTTTAGTCGAGCAAATCGACCCCGGGACTTATTCTTTGTAAGCCCAGTACTTATTCTATCGGTCTCTTTTGCCGAACCGCTAGTGACGGGGACATAAACACACCAGCATCGGTTGTCAAGCTAGGGGGACAAACACAGACACACAAACACTCACACACATATATATATATACGACGGGCTTCTTTCAGTTTCCGTCTACCAAATCCACTCACAAGGCATTGGTCGGCCCGGGGCTATAGCAGAAGACACTTGCCCAAGATGCGACGCAGTGGGACTGAACTCGGAACCATGTGGTTGGTAAGCAAGCTACTTACCACACAGCCACTCCTAAACGAAAACGATCATAACCACATCCTCCAAACAGACCGGGTGAAACCGGGCTTAGCTGCTAGGAGGACATATAAAATGATGCGTCAGTTGGACATACTGATCCCCAAATCTTTCATTGCCCATGATTCTGGGACTGCACTGTCTCCAGGCCCTGTATATGCAGGTCGTGGTGCATTCATGAGTTGATAGCGCAGTGCTTTAAAATTTCCAGCACTAAACTGCATGTTCTTCATTTCGGGCCACTTATATATCGAATTCAGGTCCCGCTGTAAAGCTTACGACGTCATTTTGGTTTTTTCATTGCCTGCGTTTGTTTTGTCCCAGCAGCATAGCTAGTGACAGTGGCTGTCCGAGTGACTGTGGGCATATCTAAGAGGGCTGTTATGAACAGTAATGGTTTCAGAACTGTTCCCTAAGGGGCGCCACTTAGGATATTTATATATGTTAATGTTTAGCATATATATATATATATATATATATATATATATATATATATATTTATTTATATTATATAGAGGGCATTATTACACATAAATGCTGCACGCTAGGAGGGACTCTTAAAGTCAAAACTACTAAAATAAACATATCGTACCGAATGCATGTCTCGAAGCAAGTCATTTAAAAACAGAATTTAGCTGCAGATCACCAGTGATTTCGTAATCAGTGCAGTGGCTGTGTCCTTTACTCATCAGTACCAGCATAATTCAAGATTTATAATGAAGGAACAAAATCAACATACCAGACGAACAACTATCGTATCCACCGTAGCATATAGAATTGTTCACCCCTTATAAATGGTGATCTGCAGCTAAATTCTGTTTTTGAATGACTTGCTTCGAGACTTGCATTCGGTACGATATGTTTATTTTGGTAGTTTTGACTTTATGAGTCCCTCCTAGCGTGCAGCATTTATGTGTAATAATGCCCTCTATATAATATAAATAAATATATTCAAGTGGAAAAAATTGACAGATTTTTTCTCTTATGAGGTTTTTCACGCTAACTACTTGATAATTTCTTATTAAGATTTTATCCTATTTTAAATTATATATATATATATATATGTATATATATCACCGTGATCACCGTGACCGACCAGACCGTCAGATGTTGCTATACATCGTTGGTCACAATGCGCTTCGCACTGCTTTAGCCTTCAAATGACGCCACCCCGTAGACTAAGCGAGCATGCCAATATATATATATATATATATATACACGTGTTGGACAAAATAATGGAAACACCTAGCATCATAACATCATAATTTTTAAACATCTATAAAACCCTCAAATCTTGTTTACTTTTATGCTTTTAGGTTGTATTATTAGTGTTCCTTAATGTTTTGCTAAAATTGCTCTTTCTTTTTAGATATCATCAGAAAAAGGTAATTAAAATTCATTGAAATGACAGATCTATCGGACTTCCAAAGATGTCAAATTGTCGGTGCTCCTATGGCAGGCGCTAGCGTAACGAAAACAACCAAAATGATTGGTGTATCAATAAGTACTGTCTCGAAAGTAATGATAGCCTTTGAGAAAGAAGGAAAACCTCCTCGTTGAAACAAAATTCCGGAAGAAAACCTAAACTTTCAGATAAGGGCCGTCGGACTCTTATGCGTATTGTTAGAAAGGATCACAAAAGTACAGTTCCCAAAATTACTGCAGAGCTTAATGACCACCTCGAGAACTCAGTTTTGACAAAAACTGTTCCCCGGGAGCTGCACAAAGCCGGATTTCACGGGAGGACTGCAATCAGAAAACCACTACTTTTAAAAAACATTGCTAAGCGTTTGGAGTGGAGTCAAAACCTACAGAAACGGTTCCTAGAGCAGTGGAAGAATGTTATTTTCTCGGTCGAGTAATCCTTTACCTTTTTTCCAACCACCGGGCGAGTATATGTGGTGAGACAGCCAAAAGAAGCATTTGACTCAGACAGCTTTCTTCCAACTGTTAAACATAAAGGAGGATCTGTGATGATCGGGGTGGGTGCTATATCTTGGAAATCCGCCAGCCCAATAGTTTCCCTTCATGGCAGACTTAAAAGTCAAGACTATTTAAGCTTTATATCTGATCAAATTCATCCTATGTTTGCGGAACTATTTCCGGAGGGAAAACGCAATCTTTCAGGATGATAATGCACCACTTCACACAGCTAAAGTTGTCACTTAATTTGCACGAGGGACATTCTAGTGAAGTTGAACATCTTATCTGGTCACCATAGTCTCCAGATCTCAATATTATTCAACATTTATGGTGCGTTTTAGAAAAACGAGTAAGGAGTCGATATCCTCCACCATCATCACTACAAGAACTGGAGACTGTTTTAGCTGAAGAATGGAAAAAAATTCCTTTGGAAACAATTCAAACTTTGTACGAGTTCATACTTCGTGGAATTTAAGTTGTAATTATTGCCAAAAGCGGTCCTACACCATATAAAAATATAAATTTGTTTGAAATTTTAATGTGTTTCCATTATTTTGTCCAATCTTTGTACATATACATATATGTACATATATGTGTGCGTTTATGTATATATATATATATATCTATTTTTATATATGTATGAATATATACATATGAATATATATATATGTATATATATATAATATATATATATATATATATATATATTATATATATATATATATAATATATATATATATATATATATATATGATTAGGGCATTGGACTCGCGGTCGGAGGATCGCGGTTTCGATTCCCAGACCGGGCGTTGTGTATGTTTATTGAGGGAAAACACCTAAAGCTCCGTGAGGCAGGGGGTGGTGGCGACTACTGTTGTATTCTTTCGCTCCAACTTTCTCTCACTCTTTCTTCCTGTTTCTTGTCCCCGACTTCCAACGCAACCGCTGAACCTGGATGCACATTCATCCATCTGTTGATGCTCTCGGTGTCGGGGGTTGACCTGCTTTCTCTTCTGCGGGTCTTACGAATAGCAAAGGACTACGTTTCGGACTTCTCCCAGTACAGAAGACCGCTTCGCTCAACAGCAACAGCAACAAGATCCGCACTTATCGACACGTAGGACAGGTGATATGTTATGAATTCCACGTGCATCAACCCAAAGAACCCTATGAAGTGATCTGAACAAGAAAGCTCATCACAATCAAGTTTTCACAACCTACAAGAAGTGGATTTTCCACGCAGATCAGCGATATGATCAAATTGAAAATACCGATTTAATCAACAAAATTCTGTTCAGTAGCAAAGCATGATTCCGCACATATGGAATCATTAATCGTCATAATTGTTGCATTTGGGGAAGCGAGATGGCAACTGAATTTCCTGAACGGGAACCAGACATACAGAAAGTGAATGTTTGGCTTCGTATGACAAAGTCAAAGGTGTATGGACCTTTCTTCTTCTCAGAGATTACCTATTTCTTTACTACCCACTAGGGGCTAAACAAAGAGGGGACAAACAAGGAGAGACAAATGGATTAAGTCGATTACATCGACCCCAGTGCGTAACTGGTACTGTATTATTCAATTATTTCTCAAAATAGAAAGCGACATGAAACACACACAGTCGTTCTCTCTCTGTATCTCTATATCTCTGTATCTCTGTCTCTCTCTTTCTCTCTCTCTCTCTATCTCTCTGTATCGCTGTCACTCTCTTTCTCTCTCTCTCTATCTCTATCTCTCTGTATCTCTCTCTAAATATATATATGTATATATAGTTGAAATATATAAGAAGGAAAAACAAGCACGTGCGTTAGTTTGACGCTCAGGAGAATGAAAAAGTCTTTTACGTTTCCAGCTCACGCTCTTCGCCAGAAAGGAATAAGAGAAAATAAACAGAGAAACAACTTGTAGATTTCAGCGGTCCAGGGGGGTGGGGAGTGGGTTTAAGAATAGTGGCTGCAAATGTTTCAGAGAGTGGCTCAGAAGTTTCGGTCAATTTAGCCGTCGTCGGACTGCGATATTTTAATTGGATAAAACTTCGTGGTAACAGTCAACAAGAATAAACTCGTGCGTTATAAAAGCATAGATTAACCACCTCAGATTAGCGTAAAATTGTTGTTTTTTTTTATAAAAAGAAAAAAGCCAAACATTAACATAAATACATTAAAAGTATTACAAATTCATTCATATCACGAGCGTGATGTAACCGGGTTAATTCTGGCGGCATGTTGTGCCCTATATGCGGTTTCAATTCGCGCTTAAAACCAATTGACTTCACTTAACCTGATGTCGCTCTTGAGAATGCTCTAAATGTTACACAATGGAAGTACTTACTTCTCTATCGGTGTTATTGTCGTTGTATTTCAAAGTACAAACGTATATATACGTCTCTTTGTCTGTCTGTCTGTCCGTCTGTCTGTCTGTCCGTCTGTCTGTCTGTCCGTCTGTCTGTCTGTCCGTCTGTCTGTCTAAAGATCTACAATGTCAATCTACAATGTCTGCATTTGTATAGTTGAGTGCATACATACACATATATAAGCATATACTTATGCTTAATATATATATATATATATAATAATAATAATAATAATAATAATAATAATATAATAATAATAATAATAATAATAATAATAATATTATACTTTTTGAAAAAGAAAAAATATATATCTCTTTTACTTGTTTCAGTCATTTGACTGCGGCCATGCAGGAGCACCGCCTTTAGTCGAGCAAATCGACCCCGGGACTTAGTCTTTGTAAGCCCAGTACTTATTCTATCGGTCTCTTATGAAATTTGGGGTCTGAGTGTAAGTGGCTTAAAGCAACTCCAGTGATAAACAGGTATATATTTCACCAACCCCGAAAAAATAAAAGGTAAAGTCGACCTCCGCGGAATTTGAACTCAGAACGTAAAGACGAGCGAAATGCCGCTAAGCATTTTGTCCGACATGCTAACGATTCTGCCAGCTCAACTCCTTCTCCATCCACATAATGAGTTCAAATTCAAATTTTGGCACAAGGCCAGCAATTCGGATTACATCGACCCTCGGTACTCAACTGGTGCTTATTTTATCGATCTCTCAGGGATGACAGGCTAAGTCGACATACTTGTCTAACTTTAATGACCAGACTTGCGATCATAAGCATTGCAGCCATGATATCCTTCTTACCTTTGCTTATCAACGACAATGTTGTTCAATATGTCGTTGCTGTTATGCTTAACTGTCGTATGTCAAAATATGGCCAAATGCATCCTGCTGGAAAATAGCGGCCCGACATAAACCGAGTGAAATAACGGTAGGTATGACAATTGGGTGGAAGTCGATTACAAGAAGATATTGACTGAGGGGCATGTGGACCGGTTTCTCTGACACATGATTGAAGAAAGAACTTCTTTTTTAAAACTAAAAATTATTAATTGCATGGAAATATTCTTAAAAATGAAAGACAGATTCAGACAGATATTGCATCAATCTCTTCTTTTAAAGATATTTTTAGTATCATAAATAATCTTTAATTCCAGAACCCACTTTTTCAAATACTGTGGGTGAATCCGGAATTTTTTCTAGAAACCATATTTTATACATACATACATGATGGCTGCTCCCTCGTTATCGAGTATGGCCATTGCACGAAGCTTAACTGTTGTTGGGGCTATGATCGAATGTGACTTTTTAGCCCAGCTAAATTTAATCAGACACTCAATGTTGTTATCGTGCACACACTTTCTCTATACTTCACTAGTCTCTGTCTTTCTCTTTTCTCGCCTCTGATTCTTTGGTCTCCTCTTCCCTCACTCTCTCACATTTCTCTGTCTTTCTCACTTTGCACCTCACTGATTCTGTCGTCAAGCCAATCCTTGGCACGCTCTTTTTCTTCTCCCCTCTTTAATTCCTTCTTTCTCTCTCTTCTCCCCCCCCCCTTGGTGTCTTTGTCCCTCTTTTTCTCTCTCTCTTTGATTCCTTTGCCCCCTTTTTTTCTCTCTCTTCTCCTCTCACGTGACCGCCGGTCAACTAGCCTTTCGACTTCTGACTACCGCCACGACAACATCGTTGTCTTCGTCTTCCGCAAAGGCATTTTTTTCCAAATACGCCAGCTAAGCTTCGTTGAACTGTCTAAAGTCGTAAGACACCCGCTGTTTTTATCCTGTTATTACTATTATTGTTTTTTGTATTTATATTCGTGTGGCATCGTCCGTTGTTCTGTACTTGTTTAGTATACGTTCGATTCTTTTTCCAAGAAATCTAAAACTCGGAGCTTAGTTTTTCCTTGGGGCTGGCTGGATCGGAGCGATCTCAAGATTAATCAGCCGAAATTGCGAGGATGATCCGGTTCTTGACTGAAGGTTGAAGGCTTCGAATGACCCGTCCGTTTTTTGTGTCGTCTATTTGAGTGTTTTGCATTCTTGTCCCATTTCGTAATTTTTATATATTTTTTTATACATATATATATATAAAATTCAGTGTATACATATATACACAGAATACATATGTATATTATATATTCACACACACACACATATGCATATTCATAAACACACACATACACACACACACATATATATATATATATGTACTTATACATACATATATATACTTATATATACGGAAACATATACATTCACGCTTGTGCGCATGTATGTGTATTTCTTACACACACAAAAATACTCAGAAACGTGTTTAAGTTGTTGGAATATATTAGCTCATTGTACCTACTTACCTACTTACGCCTAGGTGGACTTATATCTGAGTGTCTTAGCCATTGACACGGGGCAGTGCTGGTAAGAGTCCACAAACCGCTGACCTCTCGTCCGGTGTCCTCACTCATTCACCCTCCACCCACGACGACACACGCGCGCACGCGCGCACACACACTTACGTGCTACACACATAGAATGTGCATGAATATATATGCATATAAATTTACATGTGTATGAATGCGTGTACGTATACATAGACACTCACACGCACACATATATGCATATGTATATATATATATACTTTATTAAAAAGCAGCAAAAATATCACAAAAACTGTTACTCAGACTTTCTGTGATATTTTTGCAGCTTTTTAATAAACTATATTACTCTACCTCTGGTATTTGAGTACTGTTTTTTCCACTTTGATTCACATTTAAGTGCTTACTCTGGTGTACGTATATATATATATATATATATATATAATATATATATATATATATATATATATATATATATATATATATATATATATATATATATATATACACATATATATATATATATATGTGTGTATGCATGAATATATATGTGTGTGTGTGTATCCATATGAGATACCCGAGGACAAGCCTGTTTCTGGATTAGTTGACTAAACGCCAACATTCCTTCATCAGCTCAGAGATTTCTTCAACTAATCCAGAAACAGACTTGTCCTCTCATATGGATGTGATCTTTCGTTGTTTTTCCCTTATATCTATGTGAGTTATTTCTGAGTATGCATTGTCTGGGAGACTTTTCTTGCAGTAGAAGAAATAGCCAAATTTTTGGCTGCTATTTCTAAAAGTTCGGTGTGTAGTAAAGTAAATTATTTTACTTTACCCTATTTTTATAAAGTAATATTTCAAATATACCGTAAATGGCCTTTTTACATACCGAACACTGCTCGGTCGAATAATTAATAATTAATTAATTTTACCCTTTTTTATTGACTATATATATATATATATATATATATATATATATATATAATATATATATTACATACATACATACATCACATAAATACATAATACATACATACATGCATAAATACATACATACATACATATACTGAGATTCAGTTGAATTACGTACTTAAGTTGAAGCACCAAAATTTGTTCGGTATTATCCGTACATTTTCAAAATAGTGTGAATAAAATCAAAATAAGCAACAGGCTATCCAGAGGTGATTGCAGTGCGACTGTTTCAAGCGGCTCCATTTAGTTGAACAATGTAATCATTACATCAATTTAAATGCAGTGATATCCTCTCCTACATAAATAAATTGAATTTTAACTAGTTGGACACATTAATATAGTTCTATTTATTTATTTATGCAGCTGAGGATAGCTCTGCGTTTAAATTGATGCACTGATTGCATTGTTCAATTAAATGTAGCCGCTTGTAACGGTCGTACCGCATCGTCTCTGGATAGCCTGTTGCTTATTTCGATTATATTACTAAGTAAGGAAATGGAGAGATATAATGGATTTAAATCAATTTTAATTAATTAACATTAAATGCAAAATTATTTTGTTATATACAGTTTTATGATGTTTTGATATAGTTGCAGACTTACAGTATATTCATATATGAATGTGGGTGAGTGTGCGTGCGCACAGTAGCTCAGTGTTTAGGGCAGCAGACTCGCGGTCGTAGGATCGCAGTTTCGATTCCCAGGCCGGGCGTTGAGAATGTTTATTGAGCGAAAACATTTAAAGCTCCACGAAAATCCGGCAGGGTGGTTGGGAGCAAGCCTGGTGTTCTCTTTCACCACAACTTTCTCTCACTCTTTCTTCCTGTTTCTGTTGTACCTGTATTTCAAAAGGACCAGCCTTGTCACAGTCTGTGTCACGCTGAATCTCCCTGAGAACTACGTTAAGAGTACACGTGACTGTGAAGTATTCAACCACTTGCACGTTCATTTCACGAGCAGGCTGTTCCGTTGATCTGATCAACTGGAACCCTCGTCGCCGTAACCGATGGAATGCCGTAGTAATATATATATATATATACATATACACGTGCGCGTATATAGAGTAATTACTGGGGTCGTTTCAGTCGGCTAAAATTATTCGAGGTGGTGCCAAGCATGGCTGCAATCTAATGGCGGCTGAAACAAATAAAAGACGACATTTCTCTGAAATGTGAGAACAAACTACAAGAGCTAAAACCGAAGAACCAAGAACCAATGACGAAAGAACAGATCAACAAAGGACGACAACAGCAACAGCAAGAACAACAACGCCGACTTACCGAATGACGAATAAGAGACATCAGCCAACCATAAACCAGAGAACCACTCTCAATCCAAATTTGACCAAATAAATAAATAACACGGTGTAAAATAATTGATATTCCAACTGACGTGGACTGTGAGCTGACTGGAAGAAATTGCTTCGTGGTTTTTCTTCCGACTTTACGTTCTGAGATGAAATTCTTCCGAGATCGGTTTTGCTTTTTATTCGAGTAATGAGATCGGTGTAATCGATTTAACACCTTCTCCAAAATTTCAGACCTTATGCCTATTGTACAAAAGGTTATTTCAAGGAAAGAAAATGGCGGATCTGCAGCCTGAAATGACGTTTTCAAAAGCTACATATTATTCGTTGATCTACGATGGTGTTTGTTTGTAAAATATCATGGCTTCCAGTTACGTTATTTACTGCAAGTGTGGACGCCATTTTGCACCTGCTACGTTTGAATTTGATATGAAGGAAGGAACTCTTTGTAATAATGCAACCGATGGTCAGTGGGAGTTAGCGGTTGAGTGTGTGTGTGTGTGTGTGGTGTGTGCTTCCCTGTGTGGTCAATATGTGTGAAAACAGAGGATTGTGAATTAAACAGTCACATAGGAATTTGTGTATGTATGTATGTATGTATGTATGTATGCATGCATGCATGAGTGTATGTATGTATTTTTGTATGTATACATAAATACAAACACATGCAACGACACATTCTTTTGCATAGAAAGATACATGCATAGATACTTACACACACACACCCATACACATAGATACACACACACACACACATACACACATATACCGACAGGTAGATAGTTATACATGCAAATATTTATGTACAAATAGTTTCTATAATATATGCATATAATATGGTATACACACTCACACACACATACACACTCACACACACATACACACACACATATTATTCTTTTGCCTGTTTCAGTTATTTGACTGTGGTCATGCTGGAGCACCATCTTTAATCGAAGAAACTGACCCCAGGACATACTCTTTGTAAGCCTAGTACTTATTCTATCTGTCACTTATACCGATTCGCTAAGCTACAGGGACACAAACACACCGACATCGGTTGTCAAGCGAAGGAGTGGGACAAGCACAGAATCACAAACAGACACACACACACATATATGTATAAACGACGAGCTTCTTTCAGTTTCCATCCACCAAATCCACTTTCAATGCTTTGGTCGGCCCGAAGTTATAGAAGAAGACTCTAGGCCAAGGTGCCACGTAGTGGGATTGAACCCATATCCACGTGGTTGGGAAGCACACAGACACAAATATATATATGTATATATATATACACACACACACACACATATATATATATGTCTATCTTTCTATCTAGTTACCCATTGACATATGTAATTTTGTTAATGTATGCATGTATGCACATATGTGTGTTGTATACACATGCAAACCTACACATATGCATAAACATATATGCACACATACATACATGCATACATGCACACATACATACATACATGCATACAAACAAAAGGCACATAGCCATAATTCATGCTAGATACGTGGTTTGTATTTTGAAAGAGTTTCCATAGATATTAGAACATATATTTATTGTGATGGCATGTGTGCGCGCCTGCATGCAGGGAGAACTCAATAGAAGGGTCAAATGTATTATAAAATTAATTTTGACACGGATTTTAAATTTTGCGTAACGGCCTAGTCAACAATCTTCGCTGAATGTATCAGGTTAAATTTGAATTCCCAGTCAAAACTAATTGTATAATAAATTATACACGTACGCATATACGTATATATACAATACACATACATAGGTTTATATAAATACAGCTGCATATGCACATATATATATATATATATATATATATATATATATATATATATATATATTATATATATATACGCGAGAAAGAAGCAACAAGAATGGATAGGTTTTTAGTACGATCGTTTCATACAGGACAGGTTTTATTAAAAGTTGCAAAGGTTACAGCATATAAACGAGTCCGTACTCATCAGCTAAAATACATGTAAGTTCTCTAGACATCCTAGTGTTTGAGGCTATACTCATGAAGTAATGTAGATAATTAACAGATTTCTAAAGTTCATTAAAGTTCATCTCCATTTCTCTGGAAATTTACATCTACACCATTGGAATCTGTGCATATATACAAAGGATTAATTCACCCTCTCTGTAATGTCTAACAATGGATAAATTTGTCTTCTGTGAGTATATAATCCCTCATCATATCTATGGAAATTCATATGGATTATAGTCACCTTCTCTGTGATGCTATCAAAACTTTTTTAATATTTTTTAATATTCTGTGATAAGACTATACATCATCTTTAAAGAACTTAATGAACTTTAGAAATCTGTTTAATTATCTACATTACTTCATGAGTATAGCCTCAAACACTAGGATGTCTAGAGAACTTACATGTATTTTAGCTGATGAGTACGGGACTCGTTTATATGCTGTAACCTTTGCAACTTTTAATAAAACCTGTCTTGTATGAAACGATCGTACTAAAAACCTATCCATTCTTGTTGCTTCTTTCTCGCTTTATTAATCCCCCACATTACTGTATTGTTAAATCAGTATAGTTTTTTTGGTGCATCTAAGTTAGGTACCATATTCAAGTAAATTTTTTAAATTAACTTGAAATCTTTATGCTCTTTGAAATATATATATATATATATATATATATGTATATATATACTTTGATACTTTGATAGGTTCGGCCATTATTGGCCCAGGCCATGTCTAACTTAATAGCACCACCTGGTGAAGTCTTTCAAGTCAGAATTTTGGGCACTATGGCCCACTCAAGTAGAGAGTTATTGTTTACAAGACCTATCGGGGTGTAGGGTGTGTATCCGGGATTTCTTGAAGGAATCTGTCCAAAGACTTCTTGAACCCTATAGGGTCAGTTTCTGTTTTAATGTTTTGTGGTGTAATGTTAAAGAGAGCGAAATAATTGTGCCGTATTGTTGTTATGAGATGAGAGTGCGATTTTTTTGTTTTGGCGGATATGTGGATTAACTGTTGAAGTGGACGGACGTCTATTTGTTTCTCTATATATATTTGTTTCGTCTATATATATATATATATATATATATAATATATATATATATGTGTGTGTGTGTGTGTTGGTGTATGTATGTATGTATGTATATAGGCATATATTATTTATTTTATATATATATGTGTGTACATACATATATATATATATAAAATATAATATATGCATATATATATATGTATATATATATATATGTATATATATATATTATATATATATATATATATATATATATATATAATATATATATATATATATGCATATACATATGTGTATGTATGTATGTATATATATATATTATATATATATATATATATATATATATATATAATATATATATATATAATTATCGCCAAGCTAACATGGCAGTCCAGAAAAATTGAACCAAATCCACTCACAAGGCTTTGGTCTGCCCGAGGCTATAGCATAAGATATTTGCCCAGGGTACCACGCAGTGGGACTGAACCCGGAACCATGTGGTTGGGAAACAAGCTTCAACCACACATGTTTTCTTGTTATCTTTTATCCTTTACTTGTCTCGGGCATTAGACTGTGGCCATGCCGGGAGACTACTTTGTAGAATTTTACTCAAAACGATCGATCCCCAATACTTACTTTCACAAGCCTGGCTGATATTCGATCGGGTAATATTTGCCTAACTGCTAAGTTATGGGGATGTAAATGCACCAATACCGGCTGTCAAGCGGTACTGTGGGCCAAGTACACAATCATACAATCTTCTTTCACTTTTCGTCTACTAAATCCACGACAATTTTCTTTATATACGACAAATCTTCTTTCACTTTCCGTTTACTAAATCCACTCACGAATTTTAGTTGACCCAGGTCACTTGCCCAAGGTGCCACGCAGTGAGACTGAACCCAGCCACGATTCAAGAAAGAAGACTGACACTGACCATAGCAATACATTATAAATAATTACAATTGTTTCTGTAGCACCCCGTTTCCAATGTTGTGGCATGTATATGATTCCATGTAAAACAATTACGCAATAGGTATGGTTGACTACATTGGAGTGGCACTTCATCAGGTGAACATCAAGTCATGCATTTTACACACAGACACACACCCACCGATTCTCAGTCGGAATTTAAGAGATAAATGGTTAGATTCTCTGCAGCGTCTTGTCATTTCGCCCCCCCCCTTCTTCTAAGCTATTTTTACAGCTATTCTGCATTCTAGACGTACTTCTTTGTCTGCAAAATATCAACATCATTGATGGCTCCGAATTTTGATTATAAAACTTTCCTCATACAATAAAGGCAGAAAGCTGGTGAGCGAAATGCGTGGCGGCAATTCTTCCGTGTCGTTGCTCTGAGTTCAAATCCCACCGAGGCCCATTTTGTCTTTCATACTTTCGGGGTCGATAAAACAAATGCCAATCGAGTACTGGGGTCGATGTAATCAATTTAACCCCTCCCCGAAAATTGATGGCCTTACACCAAAATTAGAAACCATCAATAGATACATACAAAAGACGGGAAAATATCAAAAAGTCGAAGAATACATCGAACCAGATCTAATCCTTAACGTCCAAGAGTTATTTGTTCTTAATTTGAAACTCACATTTAGAATGATTTCTTGATTATCTTCTGGAAGCGTCTATGAATGAACAAATGAAAGAAATTCACGAATGACCGAATAAAGAAAATTATGGAATACAAAAAAGGAACGAAGGAACGTTTACAGGAATAAATAATCTTATGACTAGTTTTTGATGAGTGACCTCCACCCGAATCGTCGTTTAGCCCGATCTATAAATTCTTCGTTTTTCACTTGCAGTCATTGTGGGGATTTAAAGAAAACAATCAGATACTTTCTAATTTTGCACAAGTATCTTAAACACACACACACACACACACACACACACGCACACACATAAAATACAAAAAGTTTACCAAAGAACTACAAGAACAACAACAGCAAAGTCATCACAGCACTTATCCGCTGTTTCTTTAAATACTCTGTCACGACAAAACCAAGTTAATTGCAAAGAGGATACAGTGTGGTGTAATCTTATGTGTGTGTGCTTATACATACATATACGCACATACATACTACCATACATACACACTTATATACTCGTATACATATTATATACATATGCGTTGATGTCCCTCTCAATATACTTATTCATCTCGTTCTGTCTGTCTGTCTCTGTGTGTGTATATATATATATATATATATATCTATATATATATATAATATATAATTAATAAATAAATAAAACATATGCATATATATATACATTATGTACGTACCTACCTCTACATGTATATATACATGCATATATGGGTACAGGACACAAAAAAAGTCGAACACAATGAGAAACGAAAACATAAACACAAAAAATGGACATTTTTCTTAAACAACGAAAAAATAGAGTACCGGACATACAATATATATATAATTGATTAATAAAAGAATGAGACGAGAGGGACAACAAGAAAAAGCAACAATGCTAGGACGTGGTACATGCAAAGGATTAATAACACGTTCAGAGAAGAAAAGGGAGGGTGTTTTACCTTTCGAGCAAAGCTCTTCTTCAGAAGCAGGAGATAGAAGAAACTCCAAGAAAGAAGGAAGACGAAGGAAAAAATCGCCAACATTCCACGTGTCGTTACATTTTGGAACATATATATATGATTGATTGATTGATTGATTGATTCTAGTTTCAGCTCACGAGCTGTGGCCATGCTGGGGCACCGCCATTTGCTGTTGCTACATGGTTTTACTTCACGAATGCTTTTTAGCAACTGCCATTTGGTGCATGAGAGAGTTCGATGCAGCTGCCCTCATCTGCACCTCCTGCCGT
>NW_021833668.1:35000-42500 GCF_006345805.1 Octopus sinensis
AACAGCATCAATAACATCAGCAACGGAGTGAATATCTGCGCCATCGTCGTCGCACTCCGCAAGAACAACAAAATGAGAGGAATTGGGAGACCATGGCAATAAACATAATCGTGACTGTCATCATCATTATCATCATCATGATCATCGTCATCATCATCATCATCATCTTCATCATCGTCATCATCAACACAGTTATACTTCCCTTTCCCTTCCCCTGCTTTCTCGTCATCACATCGGCAGCAGCTGTGACACACTGACATCTTCCTCCCAAAATTACCCTCCTCCTCCCCCTTTCACCTCCTCTGCTTCCTCCTCCTCATCATCATCACCATCATCATCAACGTTATAAATATATGGAATGTCACACAGTCTTTTTTGCTTATGTAATTCCGTTATAACATACACAGATGAACATTTTTAGCATACTTAGGAATATGCATACATACATACATACATATACATACATACATTCATAATATATATTATATATATATATATATATACTGTTTATACATATATATACCTGTGCATATATATTATATATGTATATTTATATATATATATATATATATGTTTGTGTGTGCGTGTGGTGTGTGTGCGCGGCGTGTGTGGTGTGTATATTATATATAATATATTATATATATAATATATACATATATATTATATATTTTTATATCTATACAAAATAGATGATTAAGTATTTTCATATATTTTATAGATATAGATATGTATATACATATATGTATATATATATATCTACATGCATACATGCATACATATATATATATAATATATATATTAAGATATATAATATATTTTATATTATAATATATATATTATATATATATATATAATATATATATATATATATATTTATATATATATATCTATATATAATTATATATTATATATATATATAATATATATATTATATATATATATCTAATATATATATATATATATATATATATAATATATATATATATATATATACATATATTATATGTATGTATGTATGTATCTGTATATATACTTGTAAGTAATTCATTCATGAATTTGCAATACACACATCGGCTCCGATATAATGTATAAATTCGCATCGAACGTGTATATAAATTGATAAAAATCAACAAGGTGTAGTGCTGTGACTGTGAGATTTATTAGGCGAAGGTAAATCTAATTTCGTTATGAATCAAAGGTGTCCATATTAATCTGACGGTTCTGGATTCGCGACGAATCCTGACGATAAATTCTTGTCACAAGAAGATGCGCTAATTCGGACTTTTATATAATTCTATAAATTATTATTATTGTTGTTGATACCAACACCACCACCACCACCACAACAACAACAACAACAACGACAACAATAACTACTACTACTACTACTACTAATACTACTACTACTACTACTACTACTACCACCACCACCACCACCACCACCGCCACCACCGCCACCGCCACCGCACCACCACCACCACCACTACTACTACTACTAATACTAATACTACTACTACTACTACTACTACTACTACCTCCACTACCACCAGCAATTTGGAGAGATGGTTAGTAAAGGCATCGCGACCGCGTGTTGGTGGTAAGAATGGCTCTTGACCATTTCTTTGAGGTGAAACACGAAAGATGCATTGTGAGATCTAAAGTCCGTGCGCTAAAACATGAAGAAAATAAAGCTGTCCGATGGGCTCCAACAATAGAGACACTACGTGGAAACCACACCACAATTAGGTCTTTGATAGATCATGATGGGCGTGTGCTACTCGGTTCTGAGTAGATGTATGTGGCTTTCCAGCAGCACTTTGCGCGGCTCTTCGGGAAGGGTGATGGGTCGACGACAATAGCGAACTTTACTTCGTACCTGGACGGCTTACCGCGGTTCTCGGTAGCAGACGTGCAACTCTGCGAAAAGCCGACTACAGCGACAGAAATACTGGGGGCGATGAGCGATTGCACAAGTTGCAAATCGCCAGGTGTGGCTGGTATGCCTATCAATTCCATGTACTCATGCCATATTTCTTTGACAGCCTCTTGGCAGACATTTACAGTAACTGGCAGGAGAATGGGAGATGTCCTATAGTTATTAGCCGGAGTGCGGTATCGCTGCTGGAAAGGACATCGACAATGGCTACGCGCTGGAGAATTTTCGGCCCATAACTCTGCTAAACACAGTTTAAGATTTTGCCCAAGTTCTTAGCGAAAAGGTTGGCGCTTGTCGCCGGTAGTCCGGTCGGGGAGACACAAATATGCGCAATCCCGAACATGTCTAACAACGACAATCTCCATCTTATGTGATACATTGTAGAGAGGGCTGGAACTAAAGTTGGCTTCGGTTGGGCCCTGTTGAATTTAGATCAGTTGAATGCTTTCGATACGGTCGACGATTGCCACTTGGAAGCCGTCCTTAGGGCGATCGGTTTCGGGCCCGTTTTCCGAGACTGAATTGCTACAATGCACAGCGGCATCTGCTAAGTTGCAAAGTAAACGGCCACCTATCGGAACTGTTTCGCATTGCATATTAGACCCGTCAGGGCTGCCCATTGTCCTCTATTCTCTATGTGTTGGCTCTCGAGCCACTACTGCAGAAGTTGGAACAGTCAAGAGGCGTTCGCATCGAAACTGAGCTCGGGAGGGCAGTGTCAGCGTACACGGACGACCTCACCGTCATTGTGTCGGACGCCTCCGAAGTGGAGACGGTCGGCTCAGTTGTAAAGGAATATGGATCGGTTGGCCACAAATTTGTGGGATTGCGACTCGGTACATGAAGAGGCAGTTCGAAGGCGTCGGACGGCGTTGTCAGTCGCTGGACTGACGGACCATAAACTGTTCGGGGTCTGGTTCAGTCCCAACCTCCAGGTGAATAAGAATTGGGATGAGGTGACGATCAGGGTACCAGTCGCACCCAGAAATGGGCTCAGAGGAAGTTGTTCCTGAAAGGTCGGGTAGAGGTGGCAAACACCCGTCATCATTCATCGTCTGACTGTCGTGCCTCATTCCAGTTGCTGTTTGATTACATTTAAGCGTCCCTTTATCTTGTGGAAGGGACGGGTTCCAATGGTCAAGAGCTCCCTATTCATGGCAGCTTAGGCATGGCATGGCTTTTGATGCACGGACAGGCACCCATGTCCCTCCTCTATTTCTAGAACTATTTCTAGAAGATGAACATGTGTGGGCTCCGTTTGTGAGACAGAACCGTTAGCGCCCCGGGCGAAATGCTTAGCAGTATTTTGTCTGTCGTTACGTTCTGAGTTCAAATTCCACCGAGGTCGACTTTGCCTTTCATCCTTTCGGGGTCGATAAATTAAGTACCAGTTACGCAATGGGGTCGATGTAATCGACTTAATCCCTTTGTCTGTCCTTGTTCGTCTCCTCCGTGTTTAGCCCATTGTGGGTAGTAAAGAAATAGGTATTTCGCCCGTCGCTAAGTTCCGAGTTCAAATTCCGCCGAGTTCGACTTTGCGTTACATACTTTCGGGGCCGATAAATTGAGTACCAGGTGCATACTGGAGTCGATGTAATCGACTAGTCAGTCCTCTCCCCACCAAATTCGAGGCCTTGTGCCCACAGTAGAAAGGATTATAATTGTTATTGTTATCATTTATAAATCAGAAACCAGTGTAATCATTGTTGTTGTTGTTGATGTTGTTACCTCGTCATCATAATCAGCATTAGCATCATAATCATCACGATGTTGATGATAATGATGACCATCCTTATCCTCACCACCACCGCCACCAACACAACCATCATCATCATCATCATCATCACCACTTCATTTTACTTTATTTTTCTTTTGTTTAATTTGTTTTTTAAATAATTCATTTTGATTTCCCGATTACAAATGATTAGGGATATGATTCGCTTCGATCATCTTTCACACTTGAACATCGATAATTTCATAATTATAAGCACGACTAGACCATCGTGTCTTTTCTCCAATACACACACGCACATATATATATATATATATATATATATATATATATATAAGTATATATATATATATATATATATATATATATACATATTATACTTATATATATATATATGTGTGTGTGTGTGTATATAGATATATACATTTATATATGTATATATATGTATGCGTATATATATATATATATATATATAGTATATATATATATGTATGTGTATGTATGTGTATACATATGTATATACATGTATATGCATGTGTGTATATGATATATATATATACATATATATGCTGATATATACACCATCCCTATATTTACATACGCGCACACATACAGAATCACACTCTTACAAAATCTCAATCATGATTTTGCAATTTATGAATTATATGTGTTCCGTTTATCACATCGTAATTTCTATTTATTCTAATACATACATACATACATACAAAGATATGTATATGTGCGTATGTATGTGTATATATATATGTATATATATATATATATATATATTATTTATTTATCTACCGTCGTTACTTTATTCCCGTTCATATTATTTCATTATATGATTCTTATATAAATTCTCCCTCGCTGTTGCTGTTTTATCTAATCAACAATTAATTAATTATTAACTCATTTTCATGTCATTTGATTTTCCTTTCGTCACTCGCTTCTAATGAAATGTCATTCTACGTGTGACTGTGTGATGACAAGATTTAGTTCCGCCATTTCCACCCTCGTTCGCCACTCCATTCTTCAATCCCTCCCTCACTATCTTTCTTCATTTCATTTCTTCTCCTTCTTCTCTCTCTCTCTCTCTTTCTTTCTTTCGTGTTGTTTCCTTTCTTTTGTTTTTTTATATTTTATTTGCGTATTTTCCTTATTTCTTTATTTCTCTCATTCTCTCCTTCCTTCTTTTACTTCTCTTGTTATTTCACTGCTTGTTTGTTTCCTTCAGTCCTTTTCATTCTTTCTTTCTTTCTTTCTTTCTTCGTTTCATTCATTCTTCTTTCTTTCTTTCTTTCTTTCATTCTTCTTTCCTTCCTTCCTTCATTCATTCTTCCTTTCTTTCTTTCTTTCTTTCTTTCTTCCTTTCTTTCTTTTTCTTTTTTTCTTCCTTCCTTTCTTTCTTACTTTCTTCCTTCCTTTCATTCTTTCTTTCTTTCTTGCTTTCTTTCTTCCTTTCTTTCTTTCCTTCTTTATTTCTTTCTTTTTTCCTTCTTTCCTTCTCCCTTTCTTTCTTTCTTTCTTCCTTTGCTTCTTTCTTTCTTCCTTTCTTCCTTCCTTCCTTTCTTTCCTTCTACCTTTCTTTATTTCTTTCTTTCATCCTTACTTTCTTTCTTTGCTTTTTCCTTTCTTCCTTTCTTTCCTTCTACCTTTCTTTCTTTCTTTCTTCCTTCCTTCCTTTCTTTCCTTCTCCCTTTCTTTCTTCCTTCCTTTCTTCCTTTCTTCCTTTCTTTCTTTCTTCATTTGTCTCTCTTTTCTGTTGTTCTTCCATCGTTTTTCCTTTTCCAAATAAAGGCAGATATTTCAGCTCCAATGTCTTAGTTTGAAAATGAAACTCTTCTTCCCACAAACGCACACTTATACTCGTCTGTCTGTCTGCCTGTCTGTCTGCCTGCCTGCCTGTCTGTCTGTCTATCTATCCCTCTCTCTTTCTCTCTCTCTATCTATATACGTATATATAAGCATCTATGTGCATCTACCCACACACGCACACACACACACATATATATATACATATACGCACGCACACACATATCTATGTATATATAGGTGTGTGTTTGGGCCTTAGTGTGTGTCGTGTATATGTGTGTATATACATACACATGCACACAAACAGACACATACACACACTTACACACATGCGCGCACACACACTTACACACACGCGGGCTCGCACACACACACACACACATGCAAACACAGCTGAGTACACTGGACCAACCTGAAATGAATTGCCTTGCTGAAGGATGTGGTTTCGGGTTCAGTCCCACTGTGCGGCAACTTGGGTAGGTGTCTTCAGCTATAACACCAGGCTGAATGTGAGAGATGTGTAACTGAACCCCTCAGTTGCCAAAAAAAAAGAAATGGCTGCAACTGATAGGGAACGAAGGAACACTTGATCTTCATACGTGAACAAGAAGTTGGAGAAACAGCGTTGGAGAAAAGAAGAAGGAAAAAGTTAAGGAATAAGAAGAAGGTGGTCGAGAGGGAGGTGAGATGAACAGATTAGGTGGGAGGGAATTAGAAATGGTTTAAGAAATTAAAAGATTGTGTAGGGGTAGAGGGAAAACGTTCATTGAAATCTGTATGGGAGATATGGCCAAGTTCGAATATGAATCTTTGTTCTCTAGTAAATGGATGGTTCTTGTTCCTTAATGCTGGCTTACTCCCCTTTATTAACGTTTCCGTCTGCAAACCTCCGTTTTACTTTGTGTAAACCAATATCCCCCCTGTTCCTAAATAGGCGATCGCTGAGACACACCAACCATCTACGAGGCAATATCAGTGTTAAAGCATTCGAATGTCTGTCTCCGTTCATCGCTGCAACGTAACCTTCTCCACCATGGTTCTTCACAGCCGTCTTCTTTTACAAAATTCTTCGTATACAAGCATCCATTTTAAGCAGCCAATGATCCGACGTGGCCAACACATGGCATCTTGGTGAAGTAACAAAACCTGTGGTTGTAGAAACATTGATAATGGTGTTCACATAATTAATGATATTATCTACTTATTTATTTATGCGCCCTATTCAAGCCTAGGCAGGCTCATGGTCCCGGTTTCCCGGTTTCTGTGGCGTATGTGTCCCCACCAGTCCATCACAGCGTTACCCAAGAAACAGGAAGACAGTGAGAGAAAGTTGGGGTGAAAGAGTACAACAGGGGTCACCACCACCCCCTGCCGGAACCTCGTGGAGCTTTAGGTGTTTTCTCTCAATAAACACACACAACGCCCGGTCTGGGAATCGAAACTGCGATTGCGCCTCCACTAATTAATGATGTATAACATTACACACGATTAAGTATTAATTTAATCGCATATTATCTTAATCCATTCTATACTTAAAAGATCGTTGAACTGCTGCGAGTATAGATTTTTGCAATGAAACTAAGGAGAACAGAAGCAAACGCTGACAAACAGCTCAAAGATCTTAGGAAGGGCACAACATTAAAGTGGTTCACAAATTGCCCAAATTTTGCATCTATTCTCACGTATACAGCTATATAAAAGGGTAAAGAACTCCTTCGGCCAAGAATGAGCATGGGATAGCAACTAGAAAGTTCCTCTCAGAGTTACGAATCCGGACAAAGTCGTGTATGGAAGACCAGCAGTCGCCCATGCATACCAGACATCCTTCTTCCACACCACTGATGTTATCCTAGGGAAAAAGGCAACGGGGCCGATACAGCTTGGCACCAGTGACGTCATAACTTATTTCTACAGCTGAGTGAAGTGAAGCAACGGGAAATAAAGTGTCTTGCTCAAGAACACAACACACAGCCCGGTCCGGGATCGAACTCACTAGCCTCCTGTTTGTGAGCCCGATCCT
>NW_021833668.1:50000-56621 GCF_006345805.1 Octopus sinensis
AACACATGTAATTATATATGTATGTATGTGTATGTATGCATGCATGCATGTATGTATATTTACATATATACATGCATGTATTACGGAGATGCTAGTAAGGTGAGAGTTGGCAACGATTACAGTGAAGAATTCCGGGTAGAGGTAGGGGTCCACCAAGTTTCAGTCCTCGGCCCCCTCCTATTTATCATAGTCCTCCAGGCAATAACAGAGGAATTCAAGACGGGATGCCCCTGGGAACTCCTCTATGCTGATGACCTTGCTCTAATTGCTGAATCCCTATCAGAACTGTAGGAGAAGTTTCAGGTGTGGAAGCAAGGATTAGAATCGAAGGGCCTTAGATTCAACCTAGCTAAAACCAAAGTCCTAATAAGTAGGAAGGTAGACAAATCACAAACGCCTTCAGGTAGATGGCCCTGCTCGATCTGTAGAAAAGGCGTAGGTAGAAACTTTATAAGATGCACCAAGTGTAAGCTATGGACACATAAGAGGTGCAGCAATGTCAAAGGAAGGCTAACTAGGAAAATAGTTTTTGTATGTGGCAGATGCTCAGGAACAATAAACACTGAAAATGCGCAGAGGCGAAAAACTAGAAATAGTTGATAGATTCCGTTACCTAGGTGACCAAGTCAGTAGCAGAGGCGGGTGTGCTGAAAGTGTAACTGCTAGAGTAAGAATAGCTTGGGCAAAGTTCAGAGAGCTCTTACCTCTGCTTGTGACAAAAGGCCTCTCGCTCAGATTAAAAGGCCGGTGGCACGTAAATAGCACCATCCGATCGTGGCCGTTTGCCAGCCTCGTCTGGCACGTAAAAGCACCCACTACACTCACGGAGTGGTTGGCGTTAGGAAGGGCATCCAGCCGTAGAAACATTGCCAGATCGGACTGGGCCTGGTGCAGCCTTCTGGCTTCACAGACCCCAGTTGAACCGTCCAGCATGGAAAGTAGACGCTAAACGATGATGATGATGATGATGATGATGATATATATATATATGTATATATATGTATATATATATATATATATATATATACGTATATATGTATGTGTGTGTGTGTGTGCATATATACACATACATTTACATGCTTATATATATACATGCATATATGGGTACAGGATGTCAAGAAAAAGTGAACAAAAAGAGAAACGAGAACATAAAAGCAAAAGCATGGAAACCGAATTTATTTTCGAACAACGAAAGAAACAAATAGAGAAACGAGACAGGCAACATAAAGATTAATCCCTTTATCAGTTGTACCCTGCTTTTTTTACTCTGCGTTTCGAGGGTTATAGGTTGCGATTGGTAAATTGTCACCGTTTTATATTCTTCGCTTTGTTTGTTATGATTCTAGAAGTAAACAAGAAGTCTTGCCAAACGCAAGGTGCCCTGACAATGAAGATCCGGTCCATACTGAGGCCTCTTGTTTGTTTCGTTTGGCACGTTCTTCCTGAATCACTGGATTGCTGTGGCTGTCGCAACTTGGGTCCTTTACTAAATGTTGCCGGCTGAATGGACTATTGCAATTTGAAATGAGTGTCTTGCTCAAACACACAATGTATCACCCAGTCCAGGAATGGAACCCACAGTCTTACGATCATGAGTACAACCCGCTAACCACTAAGCCACGGTCCTCTATTGGTCCTAGAAGAATGGTCTCTAAACAGTTTCTTGTTTGTCTTAAGACTGCGGCCATGCTGGGACACCGCCTTGAAGAGCTTTTAATCGAAGGAATCAGCTCCAGTACTTATTATTATATTTCTGGTAAGCCTGGTACTTATTCTATCAGTTGGTTTTGCCGAACTGCTAAGTTACAAGAACGTAAACACACCAATATCGGTTGTCAAGCTGCGGCGGAAACATACTCACACACTCACACATACACACTCACACATACACACTCACACATACACACACTCACATACACACACACACCTACACACGCACTGACACACACACACACACACACACACACACATATACGACGAGATTATTTCAGTTTCAGTTTAACAAATCCATTCACGAGGCTTTGGTCAGCCCAGGACTAAAATAGAAAACACATGTGCAGAGTGTCACGCAGTTGGACGGCAAGGGTTTGCTTCTCCAGGTGCCGAGCCGCAAACCCACTGACTTTTTTTTCCAGGTTAATGTTTGCTCACGTTACCGCTTCGTATTCTTTTAGTGTCTCGCCGAGCAGGTCGATGTACTGAGGCTCGACACTATGACGGTGACGTCGTCCGCGTATGCAGACACGCTCCTCCCGCATCCCAGATCTCGCGGGATGCCCCTCAACGTCGCCACGAGCCGCAGTAGTGGCTCAAGAGTCAATACATACAGAAGCGACGAGATGGGGCATCATTGAGGAACCGAACGCATGATGTTAAATGGTCTTGATAAATCACCAATTTCGCAAAATACCGAACGATGCCGCTGTATAAGACAGCGATCCAACCGCGGAAGATGGGACCGAAACCAGCCGCATTAAGGACAGCCTCTAAGTAGTGATGGTCTACCCTATAGAACACTTTTGATTGATCCAAATTGATCAGCGCCCCACCCATGCCAATTTCCTTAACTGCCCTGTCTATGATGTAGCGCATCAGATGGAGATTGTCATGGATACTCCTACCCGGCACGGCTCACGTTTGCGCCTTGTCGACTAGCTTCTCGATGGCAAGCACCAACCTCTCGGCTAACACCTTGGCCAAAATTTTCAAATCTCCGTTGAGCAGAGTGATGGGCCTGAAGTTATCTATGACGTTCCCCTTGTTTGGATCTTTCTTTAGCAGTGCCACTGCTTCTCACTTTACAAAGACGGGGATACTCCCGTTTTGCTGCCAGTTGCTGAAGACAACTGCCAAGACCCCTCCAAACAAGTCTGGCATATGACAATAAAGTTCGTAGGCTAGACCATCCAAGCCTGGTGACTTGTCTCTCACACAGCCTGCCATCGCATCCCGTACGTCCGCGGCTGTGATGGGTCTTTCACAACACTCCACCTCTCTTGCTGGGAGTCGTGGCAGGCCATGCAGGTAGGCACTAAGGTCCACCCTGCATTCTGACCAAACAGTTGTCCCGAACAGTCGGGCAAAGTGTTGTTGAAAGGGCTCACACCTCCTTTCAGGCTCGGGTACTTCACGTTTCTGTTAATCTGTCAGGTAACTCTGTTGCCTCGTTGGGCCTCCGCCACTCGGGTCTCTCGGGCGGCTTCACCTCCTTCGTCCCTCAGAGCACGCATACTAGCTCTGACACCCCATCCTTTGTGTTTGGCGTTGAAGTGTTGGTCGAGGGCTAACCTCGCCGCCAGTACGTTGGATGCGATGCCAGTTCTATGTGCCTCTTCTAATTTCTTAACTAGGTCTCCCTCTGTTCTATTTCGGTCTAATGTTAGGGCCTTAGTGTACCTAACCGATTCTGCTTTAATTGCTTTCTTTAGGGCATACCATCATCTGTTGTTGAGATGATAGATAGACAGATAGACAGACAGAGGCATAGATAGATAGATGGCTAGGTAGATAGATAGATAGATAGATAGATGGATGGATAGATAGATAGATGATAGATAGATAGATAGATAGATATATAGATAGATAGATAGATAGATAGATAGATAGATAGATAGATAGATAGATAGATGGATGGATGGATGGATGAATGGATGGATGGAATGAAAAAAAGCTAGATAGAGAGAGAAGAGTTCATGAGATATTTGTGAAGAAATTTTCGTGTGCCAATTATGGCTGACGATCGAAATAAATGTGACGCTGAATGCAGCAAATTTTCTCTTTCTAATTCTTTTTTCAGATTTATAGACAACATCGATATGGTGAGTTGCAGTTCCACTTGGGAAATAAAAACATTTACATCGTACCTCATGGCATCATCTTTACCAATCCCAATGACTTGGAGATTAACCGCTTTTTGAACACAGTTGAATTCTTCGTCATCCGACTCAGAAGGAAGCTGGACGAATTTGATGGAAACATTTTAAATGACGACCAAATACAAAGAGACATTTTAAGCGTTCTGACATAGCAGCGCCCAGAATCCCACATATGATGTATAAGGTCCACATGTTCAATTCTTACATGACTCAGAACTTTTGGAGGGAGTGAGCGTTATCAGAGAGGGATCATTCTGGATCGGAGTCCTTAGCTTGCTCTTGATATGCAGTTGCTTTCCTTGTCCCAATCCGGGACCTTAATATGGCCGGAAGCGATATTTTTCTGTGTCAATGTTTCCTTTGATGGATTTAGTTGAATGTGTAGGCGTCACTTCAGAGCAATATGTTGTTCTATTAGTTTTCGATTTTCGATTTTCTTTGATTGGTTTGTTTTCTTCGGTTGCCTTGAGCAATAAAATTATAAATACCTACATATACATAAATACCTACATGTGTATGTCTATAAGACAGAGTACGATATAATGGTCGTTAAACACTCTGTTTTTTTTGGGTTTTTTTTAGTCCTTTATTCTTTTATTGGTTTCAGTCATTTCCCATTTAGTGAGGGAGCAGTGCATGCCATCAAAGTGACACTGGGGTAAAATATAAAAAGCCTAGTATACCCATCATGAGTACCCGTCTGATAAGGATACACCAGGCACATGCAATGCAATTATTACGATGATGCTGATGATGATGATGACGATGATGATGGCGATGATGACGTTGATGTTGATGGTGATGATGATGATGATGATAATGACGACGACAACAACGACGATGACGACGATAACGAGGATTATGATGATGACGATCACAGTGATGATGATGACGATGATGATGATGATGATGAGGATAAGGATGAGGATGATGGTAATGATGATGATGAGGATGATGATGATGGTAATGATGATGATGAGAATGATGATGATAATGATGATGATGGTAATGATGATGATGAGGATGATGATGATGGTAATGATGATGATGATGATGATGATGATGACAACGACGAACGACAAACCACGACGACGACGAGATGATAATGATGGTGACGAAGATGACATCGCTGACAATGACGAGCATGGTAATGCTGGTGATGCAGAGAGATGCAGACTGTGCTGGAAAGACGGATGGAGAGATAAAACTGATAGAGATATATATATATATATATATATATAATATAGAGAGAGAGAGAGAGAGAGAGACGGAGAGCGAGGAAGATTTGCAGTTACGACAGAGAATGCATCATATTTTAGCGCAGTCAGCTTGTTCGCGCGCGTGTGTGTGTGTGTCTGTGTGTGTGTGTGTGTGTGTTGTGTGTTATAAATATCATCAGTGTTCGTTATTAGCTGATGGAGGTAATTAGTAAACTTGATTGCAGTCAGTTTATTTCAGCTGATCGCCAACTAATTATATAACAACACACATACAAACACAAACACACATATATACATGTGGAAAGAGACGCACAAACATATACATACATACACACGCATACAGTCACACACACACACACACACACGTATATAGAGACAGAGATACATAAAAACATACACTTTCAAACACATCCACACACACACACACATATGGAAAGCAACACACAAACGTACACGTTCACACACACTCATACCCTCACGCACGCACACACACCACACATATATATATAGACACACACACACACACACACACATAATATATGCACACATTTACACACACAAATATAGTCACATAGACTATATGGTTGTCATTGCGTTGCGCACTCGTACGTACACATCTGCGTATGTGTATGCGTGTGTGTGCGCGTGTGCATGTGTGTCTGTGAGTGTGTCTGTGTGTGTATGAATATGTATTGTGTATCTATCTATAGTCTTTTACTCTTTTACTTGTTTCAGTCATTGGATTGCGGCCATGCTGCAGCACCGCCTTTGTAGTCGAACAAATCGATCCCAGGACTTCTTCTTTGTAAGCATAGAACTTATTCTATCGGTCACATTTGCCGAACCGGTAAGTTACGGGAACGTGAATACATCAATATCGGTTGTCGAGCGATGGTGGGAGGGGGACAAACACAAGCACAAATACTCACACACACACACACACACACACACACACACACACACACACACACACACACACACACATACACACACACACACACATATTCGACAAGCTTTTTTCCAGTTTCCGTCTACCAGATCCACTCACAAGGCTTTGGCGGGCCCGAGGCTATAGTAGAAGACACTTGCCCAAGGTTCCAGGCAGTGGGACTGAACCAGGAACCCTGTGGTAGGTAAGCTTCTTACTACACGGCCACGCCTGCGCCTATGTATCTATATACATAAACACACAGTCACATGTGCATACATATGCGCGCAATCAGATTTGCAACTGTAATTCATCTCTGACTTTCTTTCTCTCCCTATATCTCGCCCTCTCTTTCTATCTATGTCTTTGTTTCTCTTTCTCTTTCTCATTTCTTTTGCAATGTGTGTCTATACATATTTCTGTGTGTATATATGTTTATTTGTGTTTCTGTGGATCTGTAATTCGAGGAAAGTGTATGAATCGGTTATGAATATGTGTGTATATCTGTGTATATATGTGTGTGTGTGCGCTCGCGCGTGTATGTGTATGTTTGTGTCGGTATGATAGATCGCTAGCCACTACAACATTTTTCTCTCTC
>NW_021833669.1:0-20000 GCF_006345805.1 Octopus sinensis
TTGAGGATCGCTTTCGCGAACACATCAGAAGCATAATGCTACGAATACCAGGCCAAACAGTCGCCACCCACTTCAACGCTATGAACCATTCCATTGCGGATCTATCTGTGTATGGCCTGGCCTTGCACCACGGACCCTGCTTCTCGAGGAAACAAAAGGAGCAACGTCTCATATTTGATCTTGGCACTATATCTCCAACAGGTATGAAAAAACATTTTTCTTTTCATCCTTTCACCTCCTCTTAATTCTTTTTTTACACCTTTTAATCCCCTTCCACCCTTTCTCTGCAACATTCCTGTATTTACTTACCTATACTCTCTCCATTCTCCTTTTCCTTCTCCTTTCTGAACGTCCTCTCCTATAACTTCTGTTTCACCTTAGAAGCCCGTGTTATTCTGCGTCCATTATCAGTTGCAGCCAGTTTTTCAAGGTGAGAGGATGCAAACTCTTTTTTCTCTTTTTCTCTACCCCCTGACAAAGGATTGAATCCGAAACGTTGGATATTCCACTCCTCACTGCAAGTTCACGTTTTTCTATATTTTTTCCAAGTCTTGCTGATGCAGATCTACTAGATTATTGCCTGATTATATATGTAGAAGACACTTGCCCAAAGTGCCACGCAGTGGGACTGAACCCGGAACCATGTGGCTGGTAAGCAAGCTACTTACCACAGTAAGTAAAATTGTGATGATGCTGATGGCGCTACCCCAGTGGTGCAAAACCAGAACCAGATGGTTTGAAACTCTAAAAATAGTATATTTTAAAAATGGTAGATTACCGTTCGTTTCTTTCAATTATCTGAGCAATTTGGAGCACTTTCACACACACACACACACACACACACACACACACACACACACACACACACACACACACACACAAACAAACACATACACACACATACATATGCACAAAGGCAAAGAAAATTATTCGCAAATTACTCTCAGTCACGCCATGTTGGCTTCGTAAATCTGCATAAAATTTGTTTGAAAAGCCATCATAAACATATTTTTACTGTTCAATGCTAATTTAAGCATTTCTAAAAAGAAAATCAAACACACTTCAATATTCAAACCAATAAATCTGCACTAAAAAGAGCACAGAGCTTGTATTATCACATCGATTTCCTACGACAGTATCGCGGTCGTATATGACAACAGTATCATCATCGTCATCGGCAGCAAATGCAGAACCAGCAGCCGCAGAAGGAGCAAAGCGAGCAGTATTTCCGCGATTCCATTCAACAACATTGACATCATTTCCGTCATCATCATCATCGTCATCATCATCATCATCATCATCACATCATCATCATCATCATCATCATCATCATCATCATCGTCGTCGTCGTCCTCGTCATCGTCGTCATCATCATCATCATCATCATCATCATCATCGTCGTCGTCTTCGCCTTCGTCATCGTCGTCATCATCATTCTCGTTGTCGTTGTCGTTGTCGTCATCATCGTAGTCATCGTCATCATCGTAGTCATCGTCATCATTGTCATCGTCGTTATAATCATTATCATCATAATTGTCGTCGTCGTCGCCGTTGTCGTCGTCATCGTCTTCGAAGTTGTTACTGTCGTTATCGTCATCACCGCCGTCGCCGTCGCCGTCTCATCACCGTCGTCATTGTCATCATTATTGTTATCATAATCATCGTCGTCATCATTCACTTCGTTGTCGCTGTCGTTATCATCATCTTCGCCGTCATCGTCGTCGTCGTTGTTGTCCTCGTCGACGTAATCGTCCTCTTTTTCGACGTCGCCGTTTGTCAACGTTTGTAAAACAATCATCATCATCATCATCATCATCGTCGTCATCATCATCATCATCATCATCATCGTCATCATCATCGTCATCATCATCATCGTCATCATCGTCATCGTCGTCATCATCATCATCATCATCACCATCAGTATCACCAACAATAACAACATCATCAACAACAACGACAACGATGAAAACAACAACAACAACAACAACAACAGCAACAACAACAACAACAGCAACAACAACAACAACAGCGACAACAACATAAGGGGCGGTAGAAGAAGCAGCAGCTTTGTTACTGTTCCGAACAATATCAATTATACCAAAACAGAAAAGAAAGAAAAATAAAGAAGAGCTAAATAGAAAGTAGATTTTAGTTGTTTACAATATATTTTGAACAATAAAATAATACACAAAAATATAGAAAGACAAAAAAAGAAAGAAAGGTAGCGCAAATATTTAGGAGTCAAAATATATTGTAAATAACACAAATACAAGAAATATTTAGAGCCAAAACAATACTAGCGCATACGTATGCATGTACAAACATAGACTTATGCACGACGACATACACATGCGCGCGCACATGCATGCACATGAAATATATTCATAATAATATAATACACACATACATACTACATACATACATATATATATATATATATATATATATATAATATATATATATATATATATATATATATATTTAAAAAGGAGATGTGTGAACACGAGTTGTGATATATAAAAAAGGAAATGAAGAAAATCTGACAAAATAAGTTAAGTAATTTAAGTAATTTTAATTAGGTGAAAGTTCTTTTTACCGGTTGCGCATTTGCGCTTTACTTAAATTACTTAAATTATTTTGTCAGCATTTCTTCATTTCCTTTTATATATATATCTATATATATATATAATATATATATTACATACATACATATATGTGTGTGTGTTTTTCAGTGTGTGTCTGTGTGAGTGTGTGTGTGTTTGTTTGCCATCATGGCTTGACAACCAGTGTTGGTACATTTAAGTCTCCGCATCGTAGCGATTCAGCAAAAGAGACCGATAGAATAAGTTTCAGAGTTTAAAAATATAAGTACTAGTCGATTAGTTCGACCCAATTTTTTCAAGCCGATGCCTCAAATACATACACACACACACACAAGCTCGCACACACACACATATACATATATATATATGCGCACTCTTAACCTTTCTGTCCCATCCCTTTCTTAGCCTTCATTCTTTGATTTCCTTTTCCTCTACTTAACTTGTCTCTTCCTCTCTCCCATTCTTCACTCTCTCTCTCCCCCTCTCAATTCTTCAGGGTTTCCTCGCAGCCATTCCCCTTCTTCTCTCCCTTTCTCTTGCTCCTCCTCCCCCCTTCCCGTCGTTCACCCGCGACGTGACTTCCGATGCTGTCTCTCTGGCTTGGCCCTCTCAAGGTAATGGACGACATTCTTTTTGCGCCGCTCGTCGTTCATAAAAAATTCCGCGTTCGCAATACTTTTTTTCGTTCGGCGTTAACAGCCCTTCTTATCTCGTTTTTCCTTGTCCTGTCTTTTACTGTTTATAATTTGTACTGTCGTTACTGTCCTGTTTTTGTTACCATTTTTTACCCCTCTGCGAAAAGATCTCAGAATTTTAATTGATTTGCTTTTCGCAGGAAGGAAAGTTTCTTGTCGAAGATACGTCTCGCTTTTATCCTTCGAAACGTAGAGTAGATGAAACCATAGCGACTGAAGAAGGGATTTTTTCTTTGTGTTAATTGTCCTCTACTCTATATTTTTGCTGTTTTTAAAAAAATGTCCAGTTCCTTTGGTTTGTGTCTATGTTTTCGTTTCTCATTGTGTTCAACGTCCTTTTGGTGTCCTGTACTCATATATGCGTGTATATGTACATGTAGAGGTAGGTACGTACATATATTTTTATATATATGCATATGTCTAATTTATTTATTAATATATATATATATAATATAATATCATAATAAGAGTAAATAATTTCTATATTATATTATATTATATTATATTATATTATATTACTAATTGGATTTATTACTCTTATTATTATATTACTAATTGGATTTTTCACTCCCTTACGACAACCCATAATTCCTACCCCTATGGAACTATTTTTGTAATGCGCATGGCAAAATTTTGGATGGAAGATTTACGAATTCAAACGTCTATGTAGGTTTAGCCTATGCTCGCTTTCTTCAACTATTTTGATGTCGCATGGTCAGAAAGTTCGAGGTACGTAGCATTTGATAAATCTATGATAAATCTATTTCAAAGGAAAGCTGCGCTGAAGATGGATGTGAAATATATATGCAATATATATGAAATATATATTCAATATGTTTATAATCCAGAAACATGATGTTCACAGATAACCGCCAGACTTCGTTTTCGTTATCTATTCCTTCTGTTTTGCATATGTGAATTACAGGGTATGTCGTGTGTGGAGCCCCACTTGTAGAAAATAGAAATAAACAGTCTTGACTGCTATTTCTAATTTTTTTGTATGCGGCCAAGCAATCTGTTGCCTGTCCCTTTTTCTTATATACAGTATATATATATATATATATATATACATACAGAGAGAGAGAGAGAGAGAGCAGTAGCAGATATGTAGTAGATATATACATATATACATACATACATGCATATATACATACTACATACATACATACATACATACATACATACATACATACATACATACATACATAAATACATACATACATACATACATACATACATACATAAAAAAAGCTAATTCGAAGACTACAGTTGCAATCCTTCACTAGAATTGTGAAAATCTGTAAAACTATCCAGAAGTTTATCATTTAAATATATATGAGCACGTCTAGATATGCAACTATATGCATGAGAATACATACATAAAACATACAAATCTACACATACATACATAAATACATAAAAAAGCCTGTCGTTGATGTTGAAATTCCCAAAGTGCAGCAATATCACGCCAATATCGTCCTTTTTTGTTAGAACATTGCATTGTTGCTTAGCTCTAATCCAACCGTGACAATTCATTTTTAGAATCTTTGTGGTTTTCGTGACCGTTTACAATTACGTTTAAAACAATTTTTTTTAATGTATCATGTAAATGTAACTTTTGACGTTGAAGTTGCTGTTCATTTAACCTGGAAAATCTTTTCAAAAATGCTACAGGTATTCAAAGTTTCAGAATTTTCAGAATTTTCGGCCAATCTGAAAACAGTACGTTCGCTGCCTCTTCCATCATCAGGGGAGGGGGTGGCATCAGCATGTCAAAACACTAAACTTGGATTTTATAAAATAAGTTATCTTTCTCATATCCCCTTCTCCTTGTGCGCATGCGCAGCGTCTTTGGTTACTATGGAAACCGTTCTTTGCAATCAGCTATGCAAACGTGGTGCTTCTTTGCTTTGGAAATAGAAATTTTCGCCAGGGTGATATGTAAAATACGCGCTTCTGATTGGCCAAAATACCTAAATTTTGCAAATTTTAAAGGCTAATAACTTTTTAATTATGGATTTATATGGAAAATGAATTTCATTTTCATAATTAGTATACAAAACTTAATCCATATACCAAATTTGAAAACAACTGGAAACAAAAAATTGTAAACAGCGACGAAAACCGCAAAGATCCCATTTTTCTTTTTCGTTTCAAATGATTGTTCATCCAGCACTGAATTATACGAATTCAATTTTCTCCTCTTCTGACAGTAAAGGGTCGTTCCGAAATTTAGTTCATAATGACTTTCCTCATTGTCTCATATATTTTGCTGCTGCTGTTGTTACTACTACTACTACTACTACTACTACTACTACTACTACTACTACTACTGCTGCTGCTGCTGCTGCTGCTACTGCTACTGCTACTGCTGCTGCTGCTTTTGATGATGATGATGATGATGATAATATCGCTGCTGCTTATACTGCTGCTGATGATGACGATGATTTTCAGTTTTCTCATTGGCTCGTTTGTGTTGTTTGTTTTTGTTGCTGTTGTTTCTGTCGCTGCTGCTGTTTCGTCAAATATATGAACCCACATTATGCACAACTATAATCAAATGTAGCCTAACCTTAAGACCATCTTGTCTTTCTTATAGCATGAATTATTTAATCCATCCTTCCTTGGTTACGTCAGTGATCTGAGAGAAACAGCAGCTGTTTTTAGCTCATCGTATTGTTTTTGTTACTAGTGGTGGCGGTAGTGGTGGTGGTGGCGGTAGTGGTGGTGGTGGTGGTGGTGGCCTTGGTGATCGTCGTCGTCGTCGTTGTTGTGGTAGCTTTGACATTTGCTTGCAGAGCTGATATAATTATATATTTATTTATGGCGGCAAACTGGCAGAATCGTTAGCACGCCAGGCAAAATGTTTAGCGGCATTTCGTCCACCTTGACGTTCTGAGTTCAAATTCAGCCGAGGTCGACTTTGCTATTCATTCTTTCGGGATCGATAAAATAAGCACTGAGATGAATGTAATTCGTTCGTTATGTTTTGTTGCTTATTGGCTGTGGTCGTGGTTGTTGTTGATTTTGGTGGTATTGGTGGTAACGTGATATTCATGGTAACCATTGTGGTGGTGGTGGTGGTGACGGTGGCAGTTTTGATAGTGGTGGTGGTGTTGGAGGTGAAGTAGTGATGGTGGTGGTGGTGGTGGTGGTGGTGGTGTTAGTGGTGTTGGTGGCCGTGGGGGCGGCGTTAGTGGTGTCAGTGTCGGTGGTGCTGCTGGTGGCCGGGGAGTAATGATCGTAGTGGGGATGGGTAGCAGTTTCTGATGGTAGGAGTGACCGTGTCGGTGAAGATAACAGGTGGCGTTGTTACCGGTGCTTAGTGACTTTGTTTGTGATAATGGGGATGTTGGTAGACGTCGTGAAGAGGTGCTTGGGAACTGGGTGCTGGTGGTGGTTAGTAGTAGTAGTAGTAGTAGTAGTAGTAGTAGTAGTAGTAGTAACAGTAGTAAGAGCAGCAGCAGTAGTAATAGCAGTAGCAGCAGTAGCAGTAGGAGTAGCTGCAGCAGTAGCAGTAGTAGTAGTAGTAGTAGTAGTAGTAGTAGTAACAGCAGCAGCTGAAGCAACAGTAGAAGCAGCAGCAGCATTAGTAGTAGTAGTAGTAACAGCAGCAGCAGTAGTAGTAGTAGTGGTGGTGCTGGTGCTGGTGCTGGTGATGGTTGTACCAGCAGTAGTAGTGGTTGCAGCAGCAACAGCTGCAGTATTAATAGTAGTAGTAGTAGTAGTAGTAGTAGTAGCAGCAGCAGCAGCAGCTGCTGCTGTAGTGTTGGAAGTAGTGGTGCATGTCTTAGCAAAAATATTAATGGTGATGAGGTAAACATGGTGCGAAGTACTGCCAGCAGCGGCGGCGGCGGCGGCGGTGGTCGTCGTGGTCGTGGTGGTTTTCATGGTCGTGGTGGTCGTGGTCGTGGTGGTCGTGGTCGTGGTGGTCGTGGTCGTGGTGGTCGTGACGCAGTAGCATGTTATGTAAGGCCACTCACAGTAATAAATCACACAAGACACAAGTCTAATGAATAAAACAATTTGCAGTTTATACAACGGCATTTGTCATCACTGTCATCGTCATCATCATCATCATCATCGACATCATCATCACCACTACCATCATCATCGTTGACGTTGCTCATCGTCATCGTCGTGAACGTCAGCTTCAACAGCATCAGCAATGTCATCATCGCCGTCATCATCGTTATCATTATCATCGTCTTCTTCATCTCCCACACCGTCAGTCATCATCGTCATCATCATCATCGTCACCACTACCACCACCACCACCATCATCATTATTACCACCACTACTACTACCACCACCACCATCATCATCATTGTCGTCGTCGTCTTCATCATCATCATCATCATCATCATCATCATCATCATCATCATCATCATCATCATCACCACCACCACTACCACCATCATCATTATTACCCCCACTACTACTACTACCACCACCACCACCACCACCACCACCACCACCATCGTCGTCGTCGTCGTCATCATCATCATCATCATCATCATCATCATCATCATCATCATTGCTGTTATCGTCATTAGTGTTAGTAACAAAGGGCAGTTTCATCCTTCTGTCCATCATCATATATTCATCAATACTATTAATTTCGTTGCCGTGTTTGTTTTTGGATTGGGTTAATTTTACTCCCGTTGCCGTCGCTGCACTTGGCTGTTTTTACAGTCGTTGTTGTTTAACGTAAGGGTAAATATAAAAAAAAGAAAACAAGACCCCTGAATGAAAGAAAGAAATGGATTGGCTTAGAAATTATAGTCGATGCGATTGTAAAAGATTTTTGTTGATGTTCTACTTGTTCTTGTTGTTTAAGAATTTAAAATTAAAGACTAAGGAAAAGTTAAGTTGACAAACTGGTGGTACTCCGTCGGTTACAACGCCGAGGGTTCCAGTTCATCCAACCAAAATATGGAACAGCTTGAAATTATCAGTTTCTGAAATTATCGTGCAAGTGGCTGGGCACTTCACACACGCGAGTACCTTTAACGTAGCTCTAAGGGACATTGAGCATAGCACAGAATGTGACAAAGCTGGTCCCCTTAAAATGCAGATACAATTCAGTTTTGCCAGTTAAGTAAACTGGAGCAACGTGAAATAATTGCCTTGCTCAAGGACACAACGAGCCGTCGGGAATCGAACTCCCGACTTTATGATCGTGAGTCGAATACCCTAACGACTAAGTTGTTAGAATTTGTTTCTTAGTTTTTGTTTCTTCCTTGATATTACGAAATTCTTAAAATTTCTAGTTAATGGCAATATATCATTCTTTTTAGAAGTGACCAGCATGACATAATCGGAAGTATATTAATCATACTTTTTATGAAGATAGCCATTTCTCATGTATAGTCTACGGGTAATTTGTGGATTTTCTGTTTATTGGAAGAGTAACTTATTAAAGGAACTTCCCCATCATTTGAATTTTCAAATAGTTGGTGTCCTTAGGAATATATATCCCACTTGACTTGATACATACATACATACATACATACATACATACATACATACATACATACATACATACATACATACATACGTACGTACAGACACATACACACACACACACACACACACATATATATATATATATATATATAGAGAGAGAGAGAGAGAGAGATTGATATAGATATATAGATATGTATGTACGTATATATGTACATATATCTTTATACACATATATACATATATATATATATACATATACATACACACACATAAATATATATATGTGTGTGCGTGTGTGTAGGATACTCCCTCGCCATATCGCGGTTCACCTATCGCAGTTCACCTATTCAGGTTTATTATTGAAGCTTACGTCGATTGCTCCGTGGTGTTGCCTTGCATTTATGATAAAATGAATATCTACAAATTATAAAAATAATAATAATAAAGTATACAGTACTGTTTCTACTTCGCGGAATTTCACTTACCGCGATGGCCGAGCGATTACTGTATATATATATATATATATGTGTGTGTGTGTGTGTATGTGTGTGTATTAGAAGAAAACACCGAGTGCTTCGACAAGATTTCAACCTATTAAGCTCAGTATCTCTCCACACGGTGGGTCCGCCACAGCTGGACATATTGCGTTGCAACCAGACTCATGACAGTTCTGTGACCTTACATGCATTCACAAACCTCCTGGTAATCCAAACACTGCCCTCAACTGCTTCCTCTCCTCATTCTTTGATGGTCTTCAGATACACCTGCCACCTTCAGAAACCTTCTAAGAGAAGCTGCTGGGAAACCCCTGCAGACGACCTCGAACGCAACCAGCTCACAGATGTAACCCTTCTCCCGAATCTCAGCTATCAGCTCTTCATAGCCCAACACCTTCCGTTCATGGGCCTCAGCAATGCTCTCCTTCCATGGCACAGTAAGCTCCCCAAGGACCACACGTTTTGACTCTCATCTACCAAAACCAGGTTAGGCCGGTGTGCTGACACAACGATGCTTTCAGGCAATGGCTTGTCTATTTACAATTCTGCCAACACATCTTCAGGTTCTTTTTCAAAATATTGTTAATCTAATTTTACATCACCTTAAAATTAAGTGTTAAATCAAACATTAGATTAAACATAAAAAATTAAAATTATACTTTATAAAGTTAAGAATTAAAGATTATAGATTATAGATTATATATTATAAAGATGAATTAGTATACATTTATCAAACTTATGCAATCAAGTATATAATGTCAAATACAAAATATAAGATATAAAATATACATCAGAATATAAGTATCTGTGAATAAATGTGAAAAACAACATAAAAAGTGTAAATACATATCCTCCTATGGTGGAACCAAGATGTCTTTCAAAATGGCGATTAGAGGAAGTGAAGATAGCAGAGGACTATGGGAATAAATAGGTGATTAGTACCAAGGGAGCAATTACACTATTATTATCTTCAATCTAACTATGTTGAGGGATATATATAATTTGTATTATATAATTTTTAGTACTATTTTATTTATTTATTTAATTATTTATATAATCTATTCAAGTGCTGTAGAAATCAAAAGTCTGTGGTTATTTCATTCAGGTTGGGGGTCAGTATTTCATTTTATTGAAAGTAAAATTACTTTTGTGTCTACATTTGACTCCTCGTTCGTCGTATGTGTTTAGTAATTTATCTGTAGACTGTAGTATTTTCATAAATTCTGTTATACATAACAAACACATTTTATTCCCAATATTATAAGAGTGGGCTCTACCTATTATACTCCAAGGGAGTAATCTCTTTTTATAGATTTTAATTCTCATATATGTTTACTTAAACCTGTGGAATTACTTAAATTATGATTTTTGAAAGTCTGGTATATATATATATATATATATATACATAAGAAAATGGAGCATTTGAAACATCCAAATCAGTTTATTTACATAGCAGTCGATTACGTAAGTCTTACGATCATTTCAATATCCGCCTTCGTTCATTTTACAATTAACAATTGCTTTATGAATTCAGAAGACCGAAATCATGTCAGGGTCAAAATCGTCATATTACTTTTACACCCTAATAGATTGAGCGTTCATTACCGACTGGGATAGCAGCATGGGTTTTTAGTGTGTGTGTGTGAGTGTATGTCAGCGTCTGTCTTTACGCTTAATTATTCCCTGTTTCTTCTTTCTATATGTATATGCGCGTGCATGCATGTGTGTGTATGTGAGAGAGATAGAGAGAGAAAGAGAGAGAGAAAATGAGAGAGGGAGGGGGTTATTTGTCTTTGGAATTCTTTTCTAAAAGTAGCCACAAAGTTTGATGACAGCAGGACAGTAGTGAGCTGATGTCTTGGATAATTTTAGGTCAAATACTACCATGCCCCTCATATTATTTATATTGTTTTTTTTTTTGTTGGCCTTTTAGGTCGTGAAAAAAAGCTATACAATATATATATTCATATACTATTTATTTTTCAGTATCCAAATCCACTTATTTTATTTCTCTTAGTTTAACTAAATTTAGTGAATTTTCATTTAATGATACCATTTATTTATCTTTCATTTTCTAGGTTTATTAGTTTTATTGGTGTTTAATGTTAATGCTTGTCAACTTCTAAATTTATTTATTTCAATAGGGGCGTGATTTTTCTTGTATCAGATGCATAATGCTAAATTTTAATTATAGGTTTATTTTAATTAGTGAGTTTACATTTCACCATAAGAGTTATTCCTACGAATATTCAATTTTATTCAATTTTATCATAGATTGTTTACCTATATATAGTTTATTCAACATTATTAAAAAGATTATTAAGATTATTAAATATATTTATGCATAGACATATACCCTCACATATTATCTTTAATCTGTGCATTTATATATACACCTACATATATGCACGCACGTATATATATACACGCACACACATTCGTGCGCGTGTACTCCCCACCACATACACATACACACACTCATATTTCAGTTATGAATCCAATTCCTCCATATAATTAGTTAATATAATTATTGATTTATTTAGGTGTATTAGCTGATCGTAAGAGTTACACATCGTATTCTTCCAATAGGATTATTATTATAACCATTTTTGACATTGGTTGATTCACATCATGCTTCTAGAATTATATTATTACTAACAATGCGCCCCGGCGTTGCCCGGGTGTTATGACCTACAGTCACATTGTATTATGGGCAGAATCGGCACACGTGGAGTATGAAGCAAACAACTCTTCTTTATAAACATGTTTTTCGGTCATTTTCAGATGAACAACGCTGCAGTTTCCGTGAACCAAATTCAGTCACAAGTCTGTGGTTAGCCAAGGGCTATAGTAGGAAACACTTGCCCAAGGTACTATGCAGAAAGACTGAACGTGGAACCACGTGGTTGGGAAGCAAACCTCTCAACCACATAGTCATTCTTGCACCAAATGTGTTTGGGTGTGTGTAGGTGTGTGTGCTTACATTTGTTGTTAAATCGAGTATTGTGTCCCACTTTGTCTCAAAGTTAGCAGTTCATCAAGCAGAGTTCTATACAATAAATGTTATATTCAAATATGAACTGAGGTCAATTAAATTTTTGAAGGTGATAACCCATTATAGCGACAGTCGAAAGACTAAACCCAGTGAAATAATGTTTAAAGACTGCATAGCTTCAAATTTAAGGAATTGGATTACTAACCCCAAGATAATGAATGAGGTCCAAACCTCATAATGAATGAGGTCCAAACCTCCCACTCTATACGATAACACTATATTTACATCTCAGTCTACTTGACTTCCAATAATTAACGATTTTAATTTGAAGTTGAATGGTTAGCAGTAAGAAAGATGTCCAGATTTCTTTAAAATTATTGTACAAAATATTCTGAGATAAGGTATTTTTTCACAACAAAACACACACTCACACACACACACACACACGCACGCATGCACACACACACACACACTCACATACACATAGATGCGTCTGTGGTAACTTGAGCTACTACAAATAGCAGCCAAATCCCTCTTAAAACACACCCTTTCATCAAAAGCTAGACTCAGATTTACAGCAATTCAGGAAGAAAAAAAAAGCGATTGGACTGCTACATCAGAGGCAACTCTGTACTAAATCAAACACAGACAAATATACTTCATTTAAAGATTATCTGCTAAATAATACCAATAAAGCTGGCGCTATATCTTCGAAGTTTCATTCCCGGTAAATTCCCTTCGCTAATGACCTCAAAATTCTGCGACCCAAGTTAGTTTTCGAGGTTATTTTTGTTGTAAAAAGCAGTTGTGCAAAAAACATACTTTATTTGGTAGTCGAAAAATTAATAAATCTTCTGATACCTCATACGTCAAAATCGGCAACTCAGTTTTCGAATCCATAAGAATACACACATACACACTCCATTTCATATATTATTATTATTATTATTATTATTATTATTATTATTATTATTATTATTCAGTAGTTTTATTTTTATAGCGTGCTTTCACTTCACTACCGAGCACAGCTCTGTGTGCCTTGGGTATGTGCTGTGATTTGTTGTGATGCTCTGATGGTTATTGTATGGAAAGTGTTCTGCTTAGGATGTGTGCAGTGCCTAGTAGTGCAATTTTCTGTATGTTATATGTGTTTGTAAGTCCTGGTGTTTTTGTTATGTATTTGTCTGAATATTTTTTTATCATGCCTAATGCACCTACTATGATAGGAATTGTTTCTGTTTTCAGATTCCACATTCTAGTTACCTCTATTTCCAGGTCTTTGTATTTTGAGAGTTTCTCCATTTCTTTTAGAGACACGTTGTCATCAGCCGGTATTGATACATCAATTAGAAAGCATTTTTTTTCTTCATGATCTCTGACAACTATATCTGGTCTGTTGGCCTTAATTTCTCTATCTGTGTGTATCGGCATATCCCAGAGTATGGTTGCGTTCTCGTTTTCTGTGACCTTTTCTGGTGTGTGCCTATACCATCTTTTTTCTGTTGTTATTCCATAATGTTGGCATAGCTTCCAATGTATGTAGGTCCCAACTCTGTCATGTCTGTGAATATATTCCTTCTTAGCCAGGACTGGGCAGCTAGAGATAATATGATTTATTGTTTCTTGTCCATCTCCACATATTCTGCAGTTACTTGTAATATTTGTTTTCATTACATGTTTTTGGTGATTTCTGGTGGGGAGGCTTTGGTCTTGTGCTGCAATTAAAAATCCCTCTGTTTCTGCTTTGAGTCCTGAGCTTCTCAACCATTGCTGGGATTTTTCTTTGTCTATTTCTTTTGCGTTTAGTTTAGTCCAGTATTTACCATGAAGGGGCTTTTCTTGCCATCGTTTTATCATGGTTCGTTGCTGTTCTATTTTTAGTTTGGATTTCATTTGTTTTATAGCTTTTGTTTGTTTCTTCATCTTCTTCTTTTTCTTCATGTTTATTAGGTGGTATGATTTCTTGTTTGTATTTGTCAGCTTCCTTAAATACTGAGAACAGTTTTTTGTTTTGCTCGTGTTTTGCCGCTATCTCTGGATCAGTTTTCCTTCCTTCTGAAGTAGATATTTTTGCAGTCCTATGGTGGTTATTTTATAGTAGTTTTCCAGCTGTATAAGGCCTCTACCACCTTCTATACGTTGTATATATAGTCTTTCTCTGTCAGATTTTGGGTGATGCATCCTAGATCCTGTCATTATTTTTCTTGTTTTCCTATCTATTTTGGTCAGTTCATTTCGTGTCCAGTTAAGGATATTGTAGCTGTAACTTATAACTGGGACAGCTAAAGTGTTGATACCTATTATCTTGTTTTTAGCATTGAGCTCTGTGTTTAGTATTGATCTAACTCGTCTATAATATTCTTTTTTTATTTCTCTTTCATTTGTGTGTGTTGTGTCTTATCTAGTTCATGGATTCCTAAGTATCTGTAAGTTTGGCTTTGGTCTAATTCTTTTATTTCATTGGTTTTATTATTATTATTATTATTATCATTATTATTATTATTATTATTATTATTATTATTATTATTATCATTATTATTATTATTATTATTATTATTATTATTATTATTATAACTATTATTATTATTAGGCATATGCTTATACTTATTCTCTATTCAATTTACTATTATTACTATTTTTTAATTTTATTCTAATTGTACTTATTCAACGTGTATTTAACTCTGTGCTGGCAAGAAACTCCTCTTTCTCTCATGCTGTTGATCAATTTACGCTTCGATGTGATGATATGGAATATTTCTTCCACGCACAAGTCACACCTCTTAGCCTCAGCGCCATAGGATTTAGCCCAACTAATTACTTCCCACTTCAGCTTATAATCCTTATTTTTTTCTTTTAACTGTAGCTCTTCAGTGAAGACCTTGCAGGACACATAATCAGCATAACCAGACGCAAAACGTCTCCACGAAAGAGAACATGCATAAAGTTACGCCAATTGTGTATCAAAAATCTCTATCCAAATGTCTAAATGCTGGTGAACCAAACCGTCTTCTTCTAGCATATTAGAAATCCACCTTGGTGGCTATTGCTCTAATTTATATATGTAATATCATTCATAGTCTTCAGACATTTTTAAATATGCTAGCCACAGGTTTGAATTAATTTTAATAAATAATATTAATTTCCAACCTTATTATTTAACTTATACACACCCACACGCACACACACACACACGCACACACACAAACACGCACACACACACACACACACACACATATATATATATATATATATATAGATAGATAGATAGATAGATAGATAGATAGATAGATAGATAGATAGATAGATAGATAGATAGATAGATAGATCGATCGATCGATGGATAGATAGATAGATAGATAGATAGATAGATAGATAGTTAGTTAGATAGATAGATAGATAGATAGATAGATAGACAGATGGATATACATATTTATATATATATGTAGAAAGAGACAAAAGTGACAGAGGGTGCTGACTATAAGAATTAAAACAACTCAAAAGCCACAACGCATTATCTTAATTGTGCCTTTAGGTTCAAATTTCTAATAAGGCACCCACATAATTTGTTGTATATATGCAGCACGGACTTTGTCAGTGAACTGGTCATGGTCTGAAAGCGACGAAAATATTTTGGCAAATTACATTTAGATGCTGATGTGAATCTAACGGTTTTTGTGTGTTTTTTTAATGGCTTATAAACATCTGACACGCTGCTAATATTTTTGCTTCAGATCAGGACACTTGCCATGCAAGTACATCTCCGCAATATATATAATAGATATATAATTATATATATATAGAATATATATATATATATAAGATGAATGTTTTTATATATAATGAACGTGAAATACAGGAAGGGACGAACACGGAACACAGACAAATCATTCGAAGCCTTCATTCAGTCAGACACCGAATCATCATAGCAAATTTCGGCTGTTCAATTCTGATATTGCTCCAATCGGCCAGCCCCAGAAAAAAAAAAATAAGCTGTAAGCATTAGATTTGGTAGAAGACAGGAAGGATGTGAACGCACAAGACGGATGTGAATACAAGAGACGAAAACGAAATTGAAAACAGTAATGAATAAACAAAATATATATACGGTGGTTGTCATACGACTTAGACAAATGAGACAGAAACAACAACAACAACATAGCTGGCGTAGAAATAATACCGTTTCGGTAGCGGGGACACATGTTGGTCGAGATACGAAGGCCAACAGAATGGTTTAAAAGCAGCAGGTCGCAGGAGAGAGAGGAACGAGAGACAGAGAGAGAGGGAATCAAAGAGGGTGGAAGGCAGGGACAGAATCAGTGACCAGAGAAAGGAGGAAAGAAGGATTAAGGAGGATGGGAGGAAGAGGGGAGGAGGATGGGAGAAGAGAGGGGGAAGAATCGGAGGGCGCCAAAAAGTTTGGTGAAGAAGCAATGGCGGGTAGTAAAAGACAGGTGTATAGAAATCGTGCAGGGTTTAAAATTGGACAAACAAACGGGGGGGGGGGGGTCACGTAACGCCGCAATAATATAAGAATGAATGTTTTTATATATAATGAACGTGAAATACAGGAAGGGACGAACACGGAACACAGACAAATCATTCGAAGCCTTCAATCTTCAGTCAGACACCGAATCATCATAGCAAATTTCGGCTGTTCAATTTGATATTTGCTCCAACTCGGCCAGCCCCAAGAAAAAAACTAAGCTGTAAGCATTAGATTTCTTGGTAGAAGACAGGAATGGAACGCACAAGACGGATGTGAATACAAGATTTATATATATATATATGCCTTTCTTACTTTGCACTTCACTGACCCTGCCTTTCTTTAGTCCCGCCAATTCTTGCCACGCTCTCTTTCTTCTCCCTCTCTTTAATTCCTTCTTTCTCCTTTTCTCTCTCTTCTCTTCTCCCGTGACCGCCGGTCAACTACAGCCTTTCGGCTTCTGACCAGCGCCAGAACAACACCGATTTCTTCGTCTGCCGTAAGTCATTATTTGTCTAACACGCCAGCTAATTTGAATTGTCTAAAGTCGAAAGACGCCTGTTGTTTTTGTCCTGTTATTATTATTATTAATATTATTATTATTGCTTTTTGTATTTATATTCGTATTACTTTTTGTTTTTTGTATTTAATTTCGTGTAACATCGTCTGTTTTTCTGTCCTTGTTTCGCATACATTCGATCCTTTTTCCAAAAAATCTAATGCTCGTAGCTTAGTTTTTCCTGGGGCTGGCCAGATCGGAGCAATCTCAAGATTAATCTGCCGAAATTGCGAGGATGATCCGGTTCTTGACTGAAGATTAGAGGCTTCGAATGACCCGCCCGTTTTCGTATCGTCTATTTGAATGTTTTGCGTTCTTGTCCCATTTTGTATTTTTATATATATTTTTATACATACATACACATATATATATATATATATGTATGTGTGTGTGTGTGTGTGTGGAGAGAAAGAGAGGGGGGAGAGAAAGAGAAAGAAAGAAAGAAAGAGAGAGAGGGAAAGAGAGAGGGAGAGGAGATACAGATTACAGATAGAGAGACAGACAGACTGACAGACAGACAGACAGACACAGACAGACAGATAGACAGATAGATAGATAGATAGATAGATAGATAGATAGATAGATATAGATAGATAGATAGATAGATAGATAGATAGATGCATACATACTAATATACAAAGGTAGAAATATTTGTGTACATATATATAACAACATAAATGTGTATCTGTGTGCGTAGATATTTTTGTATGTATGTATACACACACACACGCACACACACACATTCACATATATATACGTGTGTGTGGAGGTACATGTATATATATATATTATATATATATATATATATATATATATATATTATGTGCATGTATATATACGTAGCTACGTACTTATGTACGTATGTATGTACGTACGGATGTGTGCGTGCATGTATGTATGTACGTATGTATGTATTTAGCTATATACCTCATTTACACGAGTGTATATACATTGATAACATGACAAAAAATCAAACAGAAAAGAGAACGTGCTTGATGTGACAAACGGCACACCACACACACATACACAAAAACACACATAGACACACACACGCACACACTTACACACACATACATGCAAACACATACACTCACATACGCTTATACATCCACATATATACACATACTAACATCGCCATATTGAGAGCCACAACATATCCTTATGATAGCCTCAGTGCACTTTCGCTGACGAGTTAATCTTGCTCTATCAGACGACTGACAGTTTTGCTTCCTTAATAGTTCCACATACATTCACCTGTTGTATGGGCTGTTTTTCTTCATATTCTTCAGTTTTAGGGCCTTCATCATTACAATAGTTCAAATGGCGGCGAGCTGACAAAATCATTAGTGCGTCGGGCAAAAATATTTTGCGTCATTTCTTCGGTTCTACGCTCTAAGCTGAAATTCCGCCGAAGTCGATTTTTTCCTTTCATCCTTTCAGAGTCGATAAAATAAGTCCCAGTTAATCACTGGAGTCGATGTGATCTGATACAAACTAATATTTATATCAGATAGTGCAGTGAGCTGGCAGAATCGTGAGCATGTCGGGCAAAAATGTTCTGAATTCAAATTTTGCCGAAGTCAACTTTGCCTTTCATCGTCTTGGAATCGTTAAAATGAGTATCAGTTGAATACTGGGGTATATGTAATCGACTTAACCCGCACTCGAAATTGTTGACGTTCTGCTAAAATTTGATACCAATATTTATATCAGATAAGGCGGTGAGCTGGCAGAAAGGTTAGCATGCCGGGCAAAATGCATAGCGGGATTTCTTCGGCTCTTTATGTTCTGAGTTCAAATTCCGCCATGGTCCACTTTGCCTTTCATCTTTTCGGGATCGATAAAATAAGTACTTATCTGACGAACACTAAGGATCAATGTAATCGACTATCCCCTACTCCCAAAATTACTTGCCTTTTGGCCAAACTTGAAATCATTATTAGCGCACTGGCAGAATCGTTAGCACGCCGGGCGAAATGCTTAGCAGTATTTCGTCTACCGCTACGTTCTGAGTTCAAATTCTGCCGAGGTCGACTTTGCCTTTCATCCTTTCAGGTTCGATTAAATAAGTACCAGTTACGCACTGGCGTCAATATAATCGACTTAATCCGTTTGTCTGTCCTTGTTTGTCCTCCCTGTGTTTAGCCCCTTGTGGGTAGTAAAGAAGTAGGTATTCCGTCCGTCCTTATGTTCTGTGTTCAAATTCCACCGATGTGTGTGTATGTATGCGTGTATATATATATATATGTGGATATATATCTATTATATGTATATATATATATATATCTATATATATATATATATATATTAATCTATATATGTGTGTGTGTGTGTTGTGTGGTGGTGTGTGTGTGTTATATATATGTATGTATATATATATATATATATATATATGTATATTTATATATATATGTATATATATATATATATATATATATATATATATATATATATATATATATATGTATATATATATATATATATGTAAATATATATATACATATATATTTACATACATACATATATATATATATATCACACAGACACACACACACACGCACATATATATATATATCGATAGATGGAGAGATAGATTTACATACAAATATACTCGCATATATGCGTGCTAGGCTGCTTACTCTTATGATTTAATTCCATTACTCTCTCAATTACTTACACTGACTCCCAAACTCTCAAA
>NW_021833669.1:25000-27500 GCF_006345805.1 Octopus sinensis
TTGAGACAAAGAGAACTATGAACTAAAGAATCATACGACATTTGTATTCTTATCTTTGGTCGTGATAGCACCTAAAATTCAAAATGTGTCCTTTATATATATATATATGCGTGTGTGTGTGTGTGTGTATTTAGCAAGCCCTTATTATAATACGGCTTTCACTGTTAGGAGACTTAGGCATCATATCACCCTTGCTCCAACAATCCATTTCTAATACTAAGCGGAGTTTCCGTAAGATTATGTGGTTAGCAACCCTCTTAAATGTTAAGTCAGATAATTACCCTAATTTATCTAATTCTGATTGATAAATATTATCCCATTAAAGATTCTTATAGAAACTGTTCTGAAGGAACTGTTTAAATTTGAGTTACGATATATCCCCAGACATGAAAGATATTATAATTACAAACTAACCAACTAAATTAACAGAAGCTAAGTGCAATTACAGAAACATCAATACATTCCCAGTCGGCTAGTTGTATGCACAGGCAATAATGTATGAAGCAAAAGTCTGTTCCATTAAACTGAACTATACCACATAGTGTAAACACTACATTGGTATGCTGGAAAGTAGTTTTAGCTGAACTACACATCATTGTCATATATATAGAGAAAATACAGCATTATCGGATTACATCTGGCATTATAAGGAGATTGATACTCACATTCGGAAATCTCGAAGAGAAGCAGATCATACTGTTAGGCGTTCAACTTTTCTACTTTTGAGAAGAGGCTCTTCTTGAACAATATCAACAATTCTCTTAATTATTTAAGCATATGATCGGATTTTCTTTACAAATGACACCATTTCATCATGAATAAGTTAACATTTTGGATATTCACATTAGTTCAGGATTAAAATGATTTACATTGAATTATCATACACTCCCTACATATTTAATTGGTCTATCATGTATTTCTTCCGCAATATTAAAAATTACATCATTACACTTTTCAGAACACCGCTAATTTCCCTGACGATTTAAGGATAATCTCAGAAACTCGTCTGAGCCGTTTTACAGATGCCTTTTGTTTTTATTACATTTCGTAATTGTTATGAAATCTAAAATAAATACTTAGTTTTAAAATTTTCATAGGAATTATTCCCCTTGTAATATCTTAGAGTTACGGCATATAACAGGAAACAATTGCTATTTCTCACAAGATTAATGTGCTAGAATACCTTCGTGAAAGGTCGTCGTTCTAATATTGTCCGATAAAATTAGTAGAAATGCTGTCCCATGTTATATATATTGACTTTACAAGAAGTTCTGACATTGACAAATACCGAGGCCACACACATACCAATAGTATGTAAGTGTAATGTTTTTTACTTCTTTCGTTTTATCAATGAGAAGACAAATTACTGTATGCATCAACGTAATTCTTCTTTCTTCGCCTATTTTATTAAACATAGCAATTTTTTCGTCCTCTTTTCAAACATCACATCACTTTCAGTGAAAAAGACGGGAGAATAATAATGTGTGTGTATGTGTGTGTGTGTGTTTCTGGGAGTATGGATATATTCGTGCATACTCGTTAGTGTGCATGTATGTATGCATGTATTCGTACATGCATATATGTATGTGTGCATATATACAGGCATGTATGTTTTTATAAAGGTTTATATGTATAAGTACTTGTATGTATCATGTATATATGTATACATATCAGAGCATTTCATCTCAATAGCGAACCTGAATGAATATTTATTAAATGTGCACATGTTGACATTTAACATATAATTTATCCAGTCACAGTCTCAGTAGTAAAGTTCTTCTATTTAATACTCGCTGCTTACGACATACATTGATATGTAAATGAATATCAACGTCTGTTTCTCATAAAATATTGTATAAGTAGCTCTTAGCTGCTTCACCTTTTTTCTGTAGAACAGATAGGAGTCGATACTCCTTAAGAGTGGGCAATAAGCAGTAGAAACTACACAGGCACGCTCAGGTTTCTCTTGCAGATAGAGGGCTATGGTTTTGCTATTTGATATGTATGCACATATGTATGTCTGTGTGTATATACACACCATGGATCCACGTTATCTAAGAAACGTTTCATATTCGATCTTGGCACCATGTCGCCGACAAGTTTAAAAAAACAAAACAATATTCCTTCTACTCCTAGACCTCCTTTTCCTCCCCTCTCTCCACATATTTCCCCTTCATCTCATTGGTCACTCTGACTGCTTTTCCTCATTTCATTACTTTTTCCTCTCCCTTAGCGCACTGTTTCTCTTACCATTCTTTGTTCACGTATGAAGCGCACGTAGTCTTACGTTCCTACTCAATTGCAGCCATATATATATGTTTAAAAGAAGCTTGCTTCCGAACCACATGGTTCCGGGTTCAGTCCCACTGCGTGGCAACTTGGCCAAGTGTCTTCTACTTTAGTCTCGGGCCGACTAAAGCCTTGCAAGTGGATTTGGTAGACGGAAACTGAAAGAAGCACGTCGTATATATATGTGTGTGTGTGTGTGTGTGTGTGTGTA
>NW_021833669.1:30000-52500 GCF_006345805.1 Octopus sinensis
CTACTAACCCCAAGATTCCGAGTTTGATTCCAAGCAGTTACCTGAACAACAACAACAACAACAACAATAATAATAATAATAATAATAATAATAATGATAATAATAATAACAACAACAACATCGAAAAATACATTAGGAATGAAAACCCAGGTTCGAAATTTCTCCAAGACACTTGATGAAGGCTGGAGAGCACGTTGTGTTAACAACAAACAAAATGAAGAAAAATATCCGTCGAATGTAAATAATATAAATAATGTAAATAATGTGCAATATATTTAAAGCTTTAATTGGTTTCACAGTTTATACTGATTTTCGAAAACAGAAAAAAGGGCTTATGTCGCAGCTGTTTTGCTTCTGACTAGTGTTTGAAGCTTTCCCTATTATTATAGTGTTCATGGCTCAAATTAGTATATGTTTTGAATAGGATTTGATTGGTAGAGCATAGTTACATGACTGGTCTTCAAATTTTTTGTAGGTTCCCCGCTATATCAAGTGACGACGTTTGCCGTCGTAAGTTAAGGCTGACACGGTTGACTGAACATGTCCAAACAATCAATGCTCTGAATGTTTTCTGTCAAGTGTTTGTAGAGAATGAACACATAATTAAGTTTATAACCTTTTGTACCTTTCCGCAACGTCCGAGTGTTTAGTGTCACGAGACAGTATATTTTGTGCCTAAAATGAAGGTCGACACGGTTGAGTGAACATGTTTAGTTTCAATCAAGAAAACTGGAATCGTTACTTAGATGACTGCCTAATCCTATGGGTGCACGTATTTGATCAACTTATAGATTTAAAAACTCTAATCAACAGCGTAAACTATAATATTAATTTTACCTTAGAATGCAATAAAAGTCAACAACCGTTCCTGGATATACTAATCATCAAAAGAAACATCATTGAAACAGATATTCACTATAAACAAACAGATTCTAAACAATACTTACTCTTCTTCTCATGCAATCCCAAACACACGAAGAATAATATTCCCTTTAATCTGCACAATTGTCTCAAACCCCGAAACTCGCAATAAAAGACTCCAGGAACTAAAACAAGTACTACTTAAAAGACAATATCCATTAATGTTAATAGACAACGGAATAGAAAGTACCAAAGCAATGAATATCGAAGAACTATGAAAAACGGAAAACGCTCCAGAGACAACCAATACTCTATTCTATATTACAAGATAGTGGAGGCGCGTGGCTTAGTAGTTAGGGTGTCAGCACCATGATCGTAAGATTGTCGTTTCGATTCCTGGACCGGGCGACGCGTTGTGTTCTTGAGCAAACAGTTCATTTCACGTTGCTCCAGTCCACTCAGCTGGCAAAAATGAGTAACGCTGCGATGGACTGGTGTCCCGTCCAGCTGGGGAACACATACGCCATAGAAACCGGGAAACCGGGCCCATGAGCCTGACTAGTCTTTAAAAGGGCGCATTTATTTATTTATTATATTACAAGATAACCCAAGAAACACAGAGGTTTACAATAGTATTCACGGAACATCCCACTACTAAAGCAAGACCCAAAAATGAAACAAGCATTCGAAATACACAAAATAATCAAAAGTAAAAGACAATCAAAGTCCATCAAAAAATTCCCCCCAAGTGCTAAATTATCTTCCTTAATTCCTATATCAACAGTCAAAAAGTCTGGCCGCCCCAATTCCGGGACTTGCATCAATGTTATTGAAGAGACAGCATGCAAATTCAAATCTGGACAGATTTTTACCGTGAAAAAATCATTTTACATGTTCTTCAAGGAATTTAATATATACTATCAAATGTCAAAGAGATAATGAAGATTACATAAGTCAAACAAAGCTTACTCTAAGAAACAGACTGAACATTTACCGGCAAGTAGAAATAAATCACGTTATATCACATCTGCAAAGTCTTTTGATCTCAAATTTATTCAATGTTGATTTGAAACTGAAGAAGAACAAAAAGAAAAAAAGCAGAAAATCAAAATTTGGAGGCGTGTTCTTACAAACTATTAAATATGAATAACTACTCTTCAATAGATATGCACGACATTCAACTAAGGAAAACATGAAAGAAAATTACATTGAAATAAGACTGATCTTATTTCATGGCATTGCGTATTGATTAAATTATTCTAGTAGTTTTCTGGTCTGTAATTTTATTATTAAATTTGTCAAAGATATCATATTGTATCTTGGGAGGGTCATTACAAAAACAGAGCTTGTTAAAGATATTTGCAAGCTTAGATTTATGAAATGCATTTAGATTCACTCTGCCGTAAGGCTTCATTTCCACACACGCCAGCTGAATTCAATTCGTCCCCAGTCGAAAGACGCCTGTTATTATGTCCTGTTATTAGTATTATTATTGTTTTTTTCTATTGTATTTTTGTATTTATATTCGTGTAACATCGTCTGTTTTCCCGTCCTTGTTTCGTATACATTCCATGCTTTATTTTTCCAAGGAATCTAATGATTTTAGCTTAGTTTTTCTTTGGGGCTGGTCAGATTGGAGCAATCTCAAGATTAATCAGCCGAAATTGCGAGGATGATCCGGTTCTTGACTGAAGATAAAAGACTTCGAATGACCCGTCCGTGTTTTTTGTATCGTCTATCTGGATGTTTTGTTATCTCTTTTTGTATCACCTAGTTGTTCGGATGTTTTGCGTTCTGTCCCATTTTTTTCTCATATATATATATATATATATATGTGTGTGTGTGTGTGTGTGTGTGTGTGTGTGTGTAAACTAATTGACCAATCATCGGTTCGATTTCCACTCATTTATTTATTTTTTCTAAAATTTTCGTTGCTTCTTGCAACCTCTTCAATAGTCGTTGACTTCGTCCGTTATCGGAGCTGCGTTCTTTTTGTTTCGATGTTTGTGTGCATGTGTGCGTGAGTGTCAGTGTACATGTGTATACATACATGCATGCATGCACGTATGTATGTTTGTATGTATGTGTGTGTATGTATGTAAGTATATATGTTTGTATATTTGTATGTTTCCATAGCAGCTTTCTTTCCGTAACTTACAAAGCCTTTCGGGTTTATTTACACACACACACACACACACGTATATATTTATAGTTTAGGACAATCAGTATGTTATAATTATAGTACTCAGAGTTTCAAATGCGAGGGCGAAGAGCTACCATGCATTCTCGTCGGCTATTAATTTGATTTTGATTTGATTTTTCCAGTTTCAGCTAATGAGCTGTGGCCATGCTGGCAATAGACGCTATGAAAAACCGTTCAATAAAAGGGAAGTTACAACATATATATGACTACTACTACTGCTACTACTACTACTACTACTACTACTACTACTACTACTACTACTACTACTACTACTACTATTACTACTACTACTACTACTACTACTACTACTACTACTGTTGCTGCTACTACTACTACTACTGCTGCTACTACCACTACTACTACTACTGTTGCTGCTGTTACTACTACTACTACACAACTACTACTACTACTACTACAACTACTACTACTACTACTACTACTACTACTACTACTACTACTACTACTACTACTACTAATAATAATAATAATAATAATAATAATAATAATAATAATAATAATAATAATAACACAACGAAGACCAGCTTTATTGATAGTAGTTATTAAATCAAGTTGGCGAAGTTGGTGAATTACGTTATGTAATCTGACCTTAGTTAAACATTCAGGATATCAAATATGGCAGTTTTGTGACGTCACTAAGATCGCCTCGTTTCCTTTCCAGCTACCACTCGTTCTTCGTTAGGCCTTTATCAACCTTTCGGGCTTACCTTACCCCAGCCTCTTTCACCTCTTTATATCTCACTACATGCATACATACATAAATATATACATACACACACACATATATATATATATATACACACACACACACACACACATATATATATATATACATATATATATATACATACACACATATATATATAAATATATATATACTCATATATATATATAAATACATATATATATACATATATATAGATACATACCTACATATATATATATATGTATACGTATATATATATATACACATGATCACACAAACAAACGTACATATTTCTGTGTTTCGTCGTTTCCTCGGGAGGAAGGACAAAAGATGTGTACATATGTATATGCGCGCGTATGTATGTATATCTCTTTATTTACATATGTACATACATACATATGTATATATACATATATATACATTACATATATATACATATATATACATACATACTCTTATGTGTGTGTATGTATCACTGTCTGTGTGTCTCTGTGTGTGTGCATGTGTGTATCGCTCTATGCTCCATTGCTCCTTCGCACTCGTTTCTCCCAGGAGGAAAGTGGACAAAAATGTAACTTACCACAAAGTAATTTCTCAATTTCAGCTCTTTGTATACTTTTGAATCTTTATGGTCGATTTACTGTGCAATGCTGGTTGTCGTAACGGTGACAGTAGCAGTGGTGACAGTGGGGATAATGATGTCTTCTGGTCGTCACTCTAGCAGCAGTGAAGGTGGTGGTGGTGGCGGCGGTGAAGGTGGTGGTGGCGGTAGTGTAGTGTTGGTGGTGTCAATGGTAGTTGTCGTGTTGGTAATGATGGTGGTGGTAGTGGTGAAGGTAATGGTAGTCGTAGTGTGGGTGGTGGCGATGTTGATGACTGATCATATTGATTGTGGTGCATATCACATTAATAATTGTTGTAGATGAAATGATGATGAGGAGGATTAAGAAGAGAAGGGGAGGGGAGAGAAGAATGACGATGATGATGGTGAGAAGGAGGAGGTGGGAGAGGAGGTTGATGACGACGACGGGGAGGACGAGAACGAGGAAGTGGACATGACGACAACGCTGAAGATGACGATTATAATGAGAAATATCATGATGATCATAATGGTCATGATGAGGAAAACGATAATAATTAATTTGCTGTTGGCAAGGAACGGGTAAGAAATATTCAGCTACTTCCCGTTTATGCATTACATAAGCAGTTTTCTCTCCCAATGTATTTGTGAAAATTTCAGATCGAACGATACCCAACATATTAAAAAGCTATTCTTACTCGTACATGAGAACAATGCTAATGTAGTTGTTTTGCTCAATATAATCCCTAATTGTGCAGACCTATAAACAAATGAAAACTAGCGTTGACCATGCTATAATCGTTTTACCTTCTTTCTCTTTCTTACATATTTTTTCAGGGTCAGAATATCTAGGATTGTATGAGAAATGCAATCCTATATATACTGAGTCTCCTTTTTTTACTTTTAGGCCGTACAGTGTGATACGAGAAAAATTTCACTGGAATTTCTTGTAGCCCGAGCGACCACTAAGCATAATATTTTCTAAATATTAGCAAATGGAATCATCAGAATTCGTCTTCTATATCGGCATTCAAAGACGGATCTAACTTAAAATCCCAACACTCTCTGATGTGAATTTTAGAATCTCAGTTTAGGAAATATCAGCTTGACGGTTTCTTATTTGGATCCACTGGCACAGTATGTCTGTCACACGATGAATGCAGGCATTATAGTTGTGGTTGAGGATTAATCCAGGTCAACTCAAATCGAGTAGTTCTATTACCAAAGTTATTAAAACGCGATAATACCGTCTTTTCATTTTGGAATTTGGTTTGCAAGATTCATTATGTGAGTTCATGTGTTGAAGCATATTCTGTTGTGTTTGGGGAGAGTCATTTTCTTTTTGTGCCTTATAATTTAACACACACACCGGTAAAATTTCCACTTATTTCTTATTTTTATTTTCCTAACATTTTCGTTGTGTCTTACAACCTTTTCAATAGTCTTGACACTGTCCGTTGTCAAGACTATTGAAAAGGTTGCAAGATACAACAATAATTTTAGGAAAATAAAAATAAGGAACAAGTGGAAATTTTACCGGTGTGTGTGTTAAATTATAAACCACAAAAAGAAAATGACTCTCCCCAGACACACCAGAATACCGTCTTTTACTTTTCAGTTAACCTAGTCAATACCATTTTCTTCCTCTATTTTCTCTATATTTTCTATATAAGTGCAAAAGCTATTTTCTCTATAAGTGCAAAAGCTTGAAACGTTAGACATTTCTCCTCAAATAAACCGACTATACTTAATAAGATTCTACGAACTCTTCTGCTAATTAATTGCTGCTCACGCAGACCTCAACTTTTGTTCGGATTGCAGTTTTATACTTCAAGTAGAAGCTACTCTTATCTCTGAAGAGACCAGAAATATCTGACAAATAACATTGAAATAATCGATCGAAATTTCAGCAATTCAGGAAAAACAGTACGTATTAGATATTTATCTAAGCTGGTTAGCTAGAAAATTCGTACGTCTTTAGAGCATCAAAGGAAAGAAGTACCACGGAGTTGGGTTTTTTTTTGCTTGATATTTTTCTTCCAGTGCTGGATTGGCGATGCTACTAATAGTAAATAATAATAGGGTATTTTTTTAAATTTACATTTTATGCTTTATCGTTCTTCATAGGACTGCGGTCTTAGAGAATTTAGTCGTACAAATTGACACTAAGGCTTATATTTCATCTAGTACTTATTCTATCGGCCTCTTTTTACCGAACTACTAATTTACGGGGACGTAAACAAACCAACACCGAGTGTCAAGCGATAGGTGGAGAACGAAGACACAAAGTGACACACACACACATATACATACATATTCATTTATATATACCTATTTATACATACATATCTATATACATACATATATATATATACATACACATACACACACATATATATAATATCAGAAAAGGCATAAATGATGGGCGTTATATATTTTCTTCTTCGTGCAGTTTTGACTCGTAGTTGCTTTTGCATAGCATTAGAGCGTCTATCATTCGAAGCGCAGACTCTGACGAAGATAGCATTAGTTTTTTTTTTTTTTTCTAGAAGCAGCTGTAAGTCTTTTGCACGAATAAAGGAATACGTAAAGCTCATTACTTATGCTATTTTATTGTATATTACTCTGTGAAAACGACTAGTTTAACTGGGAAAACAACCATGGGTTTACAAAACTGACTGATGATGGACTCCAGTATCGGACCCTGTCATAGGATCATGTGGAGTTCTTTACTAATCTGAAGACGTTTTGTTAGCCTGATGTATTTGTAGCAACAGAACTTCTGAAGTATTTGGCCCGGATTGACTATCTTTCATTAATAACTTTGAAAGGCCCTGAATAAAAATCGCATGGATGCTGCTCTTCTCTAACTGACTAAACTGTAATAATAATAAAAAAATATATGCAACTAATATACTTTTTGTTACGTACTACTATCTAGAGATAAATTAATAAAATGAAAAATAAAACAGATTATGTGTAATATAGTTATGGCCACTTATTTTATTAATGCCTTGTCAATTTGTCAATGAAAAAATGGAGGACGTACTGTTATTGATATATGCTTGAGGGACATCAGTCGCCTTAAGCCTGCCCTGCATTGATCTTCTAATCAGATATTAGATTAACTTCTAACATTGAAGAATACAAAAATCCTTTCAGAATTAAAATTTCAAATAAGGAATTAAGATGTTGGATAGAGAAGTAATCCTTTAAAAATACAGAAATCTGTGATCGATATGAAGCAACTGGTTATGTCCGTTCTAAAGCTGATTCTTAATTAACCTTTTGTATTCCGAATACTATTTCAAATGTAATTTTTATTTATTTACATTGTTTTCAATTTATCTTATAGCTTTGGGATTTCGATGATGTGATTATTTTCAATATGACGTTGTCGGATAGGTGCGAGAAGCTGGACCTGGCCAGTTTGAAATTGAAACAAGTATAATATTAGAGCCGGATATGGCTGGTTAAAATGTTAAAGTGTTGAATCTATTATTTTGCTTGCTCCTTGTATATTACTGGTACACTTCTAAACGGCATTTGTGATATGAAAATTCAAAAGCAAACACATCTTCGACGAGTGACACTATCGAAGTCACATAATTATGTAGTTGCATTTTTGGTGTGGTGATGGAGCGAGAGGGTTGAAGGTGAAGGATCCCATCCCGTTATTTAGTCAAAACGAAGTGTTCAAAGACATTGGCAACAACATAAACAGAATATTCAAAGAAATAATCAGAAACATTCTCTTCATAGCTTAAATTTAGATTGTTTCTATAACAAATATAGCGATTAGCTTCACAACCAAAACGCATAGGCACACACACACATTCATATATACACGCGCGTGCATACATACACACAATCGCACACAATTATACTCATACATACTGCATATATATATATATATATATATATATATATATATATATATATATATTATATATATATTATATATATATATATATATATATATATATATATAAGCACAAGTATACACTATCACATACATACACACATAAACAAGCTAGTTCGCACCTACACACGTATGTACAGACGAAGCTCATAAAACAAAGCAAAAATGTAAAGAAAGCCATTTCGATTTGAAGACAACTTCTATTAGATATTAAACAATGATAGTTTATGATAAGAAAACTTGCTACCATCTTAACCAATGATATTCCGTGACCCACAAGGGTCATAGAATTGTATTAACCATAGTTTTCTGTCAAAATTTAATTATAGATTGTCTATAATTCATAGATATTAGAAAATGAAAATTCTTTTTAAAAAAAATGTCAAAGAAAGAAACAAATAAAATATTCCCGGCATTCAATGCAAACCTAGAGTTGGTTGATGTGGGAGTGGGAGAGAAATGGGTGAGAATAAAGAGGACAGAGAGGGAGAAAGGAAGTAGTGAACACGAGAGGAAAGGAATTTAAAGAAGGTGAATGAAAGTGAGACACTCAGAAAGACGAAGAGAGAGAGAGATAGAGAGAGAGAGATAGAGAGAGAGAAGAGAGAGAGAGACAAAGAGCAACAGAGAGAAAGAGAAAGAGAATAGAGAGAGAGAATCAAGAAAGAGGAAGGGCGGGAGACAGAAAGAGAGACAGAGTGAGAGAGAGGGAGAGAGAGAGATAGAGGTAGAGTATTATGTGTATGTATGTATGTACGTACGTATGTTTTTTTGCTTTTTTTATTTTTTATTTTTTGTTGTGTTGTGTTGAGAGCTGTCGTGTATAAAATAAATTCTGGTCGAGTCGAATCTGCGACATAAGTTTCGGGTTTCAAATCCCAGATGGATTAAAATTTTAAAATTCCCAAATAAAGAAAAATAAAGAAAGTAATACATATAATGATTTATAGCCAGAAGGCTAAGATTCATGAGTTCCTATTCTACAGACTCTATACACCACCTTAGCAAACTACATCTGAAATAGATTTCTTGATTAGCCATAGAGGAAAATTTATGAATAAACAGAGGATTGTGGCTACATACATACATACATACATACATACATACATACATACATACATACATACAACATACATACATATGTATACGAGGGTAAATCAAAAGTAATACACAGTCGTGTTCCAGTACTTTATTAAAACAAAAGCAGGGTTTGAACAATTACGTCATTTATCGATATAGTTTCCTTCCTTTTCGATGCACTCCTTCCAGTGGTTCACAGGCATGCTTATTCCATCGGAGAAGAAGATTTTCGGCTGGTCACGGAATAATTTCTGCGCTTCTTCATCTTTAGCAAATCGACAATCTCGTAAAGGATATTTGACCGGTCCATAAGAGGTGATAGCCGGAAGGAATGACATCAGGACGATAAGCAGGGTATTGCAGCATCTGGAAAACCAGTGTTTCAAAGGTGTTGAGAGGCTGTAAGTGAGCGTGCATTGTCATGCAATAATAACACTTACTTGACAATCGACCTCGGCGTATGGTGCGAATTGTGGCTTTCAATTTGTTTGCCAGAATTTCACTGTAGCATACACTGGTAATTATAAAACCCTTTTCCAGGTAATGTTCCACTATTGGGCCTTTTGTTTCTGCAAAACTTTTAGGATCACTTTTTCTGCGGAAGGTTGAGAGTAAAATATGTAAGTATGTATGTATATATTTTCACGTGTGTGTCTGTGTTTGTGTTTGTCCGCCATCATCGTTTGACAATCGGTGTTGGTGTGTTTACGTGCCTGTAACCTAGTGGTTCGGCAAAAGAGACCGATGAAATAGTACTAGCTTTAAGAAATAAGTACTGGGTTCGACTTGTTCGACTAAAATCCCTTCAAGGCGGTGCACCAGCATGTCTGCAGTCAAATGACTGAAACAAGTAAAAGGACCACAGTCGCATAGCTGAAACGAGTAAATGAGTAATGTGTGTATGTGTATGTGTGTGTGTGTGTGCGTGCGTGCGTGCGTGCGTATGTGTGTGTATTCCAGGAGTAGCAAGTGGCAAGTTCCAACTTCTTTAAGAGCTATAAGCGTTATATATATATATATAATATATATATATATATATTATATATATATATATATATTATATATATATATATAAGTACGAAGCGAGATAGGGGTTATGAGTGTAACCCACTATGGGATATCATTTATCCAATATACTGCCAGTAAAGTACCCAGAAGGCTAATACATAAATCCTAAGAATTGCAATGCAATTAATTCATTTATTGTATTATATGGGCGAATGTGAAATGTTTTACCTCAAATTCAATCATCAACTTCCAGATAATACCAATTCATATAATTTTATGAATTGGTATTATCTGGAAGTTGATGATTGATAGAAATTTATTCCTCCATTTTCTTATTTTGTGTATATATAATATATATATATATATATATATATATATATATATATAGAGAGGAGAGAGAGAGAGGGAGAGAGAGAGAGAGATATATAGATATATATATAGATATAGATATAGGAAATTGCTAAGATGATCTGGTTCTTGACTGATGACTGAGGGCTTCGAATGTCCCGTCCTGTGGTTCTTGTGTCGTCTCTGTGGTGTTTCATGTTCTTGTCCATGTCTGTAATATTTTTACTGTTTCCTATTTAATCGGCGGCTACGTATCCACAATTGTCCTTATACGATAATAATATTTTTTCTCTAGCATTGATACGACTCTTAATCTGTCTCTTCTCTCTCTCTCTCCTCTCCCCCCTTATTCCCCTTCCTTTCTTTTTTTCCTTTTCCCTCTCATCCGTCTCTTTCCCCCCCCCCCCGCTTCTTACGTTTCTCTATCTCTTCCTCACCTCCAGCCCCCTCGATCTGTCTCTTCTTTTCTTCTCCTCCCTCGTCCACCTTCTCTCTCTTCTTTTCATCTGTCCCTTTCTCCTGTCTTTTGTTCTCACGTGACCGCTAGCCGCTGTTGAGCGCTCTTTTCGTTCCCCAGTCGCAGAAGCAACACGTATTTGTTCGTCTCCCTGCGGCCATTAGGCACAACTTCACAAGCCAGCACCCATACTCAACTCGTCCTGTCGAAAGACCCTTGTCCTACGTCCTGGTTTCGTTTTGTTGTTTATTTTTTTTTTTACCGTTATTGTTTTTACGTTTTTGTATTCTTTTGGTTGTCACGTATTCTGTATTTTTGTTCGTGTACTTCGTTCGTTTTCCGTCCTCGTGTTGAAGTGTATATAAATGTATGTACATTTTTTCAATGTAGTAACTACTAAGCCTAGTATACCTGCGTTTAACTCCATTTATTTATATATATTATACAAAGTAGGCTGTTACAAACCTTGGTACTTATGTGAACTTTTGCTACCGTGGTAACTATTTATTTATATTTTTCGTGTCATTTGTAAACATTGAAAACATACACATACATTTATATACACTTCAATCAGGTTTCCATATTAACCTGCTAATAAAACAGTTACCACATATGGAGCTATTTGAAGTATAAAGATTTGAATAACACCTGCGTTTAACTCCATTTATTTATTTATCAATGTCATACAAAAACATTTCACCAAAGCCTGGAATTCCTACCTTTATAAGTACGTTGTTACATCCTTGGTACTTATGTGAACTTTTGCTACCCTAGTAACTGTTTAAGTTTTCCGTGTTATTTGTAAACACTGAAAAAATAGACTTACATTTATATATATATTCTTTTACCCTTTTACACGTTTCAGTCATTTGACTGAGGCCATGCTACAGCATCGCCTTTAGTCGAAGAAATCGAAGGGCTTATTCTTTGTATGCCTAGTACATATTCTGTCGGTCTTTTCTGCAGAACCGTTAAGTTTCGGGGGCATAAACACCAGCGATGGTGGGGCACAAACACAAACACAAAGACACACACCACACACACACACACACACACACACACCACACACACACACACCACACACACACACACACACACACACATATATATATATATATATATATATATATATATATATATATATATATGCATATACACACACACACACACGACGGGCTTCTTTCAGTTTCCACCAACAAGATCCACTCAGAGGTCTTTGGTCAGCCCGAGGCTATAATAGAAGACACTTGACCAAGGTGCCACGCAGTGGGACTGAACGCGGAACCGTTCTTACCACTCAGCCACGCCTATATATACCGTTTTACTCGGCTTCGAAGACGTTTCGTTCTCGAGGAGGCACCCTAATTTTGACAACCAAAAATCTAAAAAGAAAATGATAAACATAAAAATAAGGTCCCGTCTTTTCGGGTCTTGTTACCTTTAAAGATGCAGTAGAAAAAAAATCACTATAACCTCTAGCAGGCCACTTAAAATCTTCCTAGCATTCATTTTAGCTGTTTGTCTAACACTTATTTGCGCTATCCCTTACGTTGACTAACCGTGACTATTTCCCGTTGTGAACCCACACTCGCATCTGTAAAACTAACAAACGGCAGCACTCACCTATCTTCCCAATTTGTTTTGTGGGACCATCAGTACAGAGATATGGTATAGTAAGTTTACTCTCAACGTTTACGTCTACCGTTATGTACCCACTGTAATACTGAAACTACACTACGACAGGGATGGATTCAGATGGGTTGGACACAAGGAGAATGAAAACACCCCCAACCAAGTAACTTCAAATTTGACTGTTTTGTTTAAATATGTATGATGGAAAACATATTTTTGTACCAGCAACAAACAACCCTTAAAGGATCCAATCTAAAAATTAAGTTTTTAAGCACCCCTGAACATATTGCACTGTCATTTCATTCATCAATTTCAATGAATGAGACCTCATACCCCTCCCCCACTAGAAATTTTTGGATCCACTCCTGCATTACGATACTCCAGTTCGACTGCTCAATGACGCAGTGATTTTCGTCTTATGTGTTTCGTCAGTAAGGTTCCTGGCCGATAGTGTCTCGGCTCATGCAATTGGACGGGGCTACAGCTGGTGCAGTATTTCAAGATTTTGATAGTACTGGATGTAAACTGATACAGTACTTTGTTCCAGACAAAGGAAAAACTAAACTCCACAACAGGAAAATTATTGTGAGAAATACAGAATAACATTTTATTGCAGTTACACTTTGTAAAATTACCACATGAATATTACATCCCAAATGGAACAAAATAAAAATAGAATAAAGATTACAGTAAAATCTACACAATAAAAAGCATTTCAATCAAAAAATCCTGAAAATATTTTGCTTATTGCTACCATTTATAGAAGTACCACACAAACATGACATCCCAAATAAAACAAGATAAAAACAGAACAGAGATTAAAATCTGCACAATTGAATTATTACAAATAAGAAAACAAATTTTAATCTTCAAATCCTGAAAATATTTCACGTTATTACCATTTGTAAAACTTTCACACGGACATGACAAAACAAACGTTACAATTAAAATACAATTGAAAAATATTAAAAAGTGTGCAAATATTAAACGTACGAGTATAAGGAAAATATTTCACTCTTCAAATCCTGAAAGCTGATAGCCCCAAAACCAGAAAAATCATCAGGGCTGACAGCACTGTCTGAAGTGTCACTATCTTCAAACAGCATGTCCATCTTCTCTGCCATCTAATGCTTTACTGATGTCACATTTTTTAAAAGATTTTACTACTACTTAAATTGTCACAGCGCTACATGATTTCAGGACCCACTCGCACACCTTTTCAAATTACCTGTTGGTGTTAGGTCATGGACCTTGGCTCTTATCTACTGTTTCCATTATTCTTTCATAAATGCCTTAAAAGACTTGTTGATTGATACGTCCAGTGGTTGTAATTGGCTTGTTAAACCATTAGAGATCAATGCCATTTCCGTTTTCAATTTCTACACCTTTTCTTTAATAGCCTTTGTTTTGTGGACACGAAACTGGTCCCATACAAGAAGAGATGATTTTTTAAGGAGGCCACCGGAACGCCTTGACTAGAACTTATCTAGCCATAAATTCTCTCCCTTTTTATCCATCCATCCAACCCCTTGGATGAACGTAAGCAAATATTCCACGTGGAATTTTGTCTTTTGGCAAAGTTTTCCTCTTGAAAATAAGCAGTAGTGACAATTTTGTTCCATCAGCACAACACAACAGTACCACAGTAAAATGGGTTTTCTTATGTCCAGATGTCTATACACTTACGGTTTTGAACCCTTTAACATCCACTATTCTATTTGATACCATATTAAACGTTAGTGACACCTCATTCATATTTCCTATCTGACCCAGCTCGTAGTCGGTCTCTTTTCTTGCACTGATTATTTTGTTATCATAATCTCTTCAGGCATTGTTTGAGCTATTCTTATTTTGATTCTCATTGCCAGTCCGTGCTTCTTCGTGAATCTGTAACACTAGCTTGATGTGCCACGGAAATCATTCAGACCTCGTGCTGTTGCCCTCATTTTTAATTCATTAATAATCATTTTATTGAAACTGCAAGACCCGAATTACTTTACGTAACTATCCACTCCTTCATCTCTTGTTCCAATTCTGGCCACTGAGCTGCAGTGTGAAGCCTCAACAGGTCTTCTTGTTTCTTCCAGTAGCGGATCATTTTCTTAGTTAGCGGTGCTCCAAAATGCCTCTCTGCAGCCCTGTTGCCATTGTGTTTGGCATGTTCAATCACATGTAGCTTGTAGCCGATTGTATAAGAGTATCTTCTGCTTGAGTTTGCCATAATAACGGTTGTGCTAAAAATTTTAAGTAAAACCTTCTGAAGTTGCGGATCTCTCCTAACGTCAGCAGGTCCAAGTTTGAACCGGTTAAGACCACGGGTTTCAGAGATCAAGGAGGAAGCCTATATTGCTGTTTGAACACAACACGTTTCATCACAGAAAGTATGTAATTACGGTAGTACTGTTATTAATATTTGCAAATAAACCATTTTAATATACCTCAGTTTTACTTCTTTCACTTATTCATTTATGATTCACTTAATAATGATCCCTAAAAGTCAAGTTGATTGAAGAGAGTGACAATACCGGCAGTATAGATGAACATGTAAAATATCACTCTTCAGTTGCCTCGACTAGCATACACTGCTCATATGGGAATGAAGTTTTGAGATTGCGTATATTAAAAAAAATTATGATACTTTTGTTGATTTACTATCTTAACAAAGTATAAATTATACAGGGGTTCAGATTACTGTCTGGCATAGATAATTTTCCTCTAGTGTTAGGATATGTCTATGAAAAATGCAGCCTCCGGCCTCCAGGTATGTTTTCGAGATTTATTGTAGGAAAAAGTAGCGTCTTCGACGCCGGAATTTACGGTGTATATATATTTTGGTGCTCTTTCTGGGTAGACATCAATTCGGTGTGGAGTTCCTCTGGGAACTGTACTGGGCCCACTACTATTTGTCGTGGCTTTCTCAAACATGCCCTTAGTCGTACAGTCAGCCACTCTCACCAGCTACACTGATGATACAAATGTATCTCAGGCGGTCAAAGACCCTGATGACAGTAAAACTGCAAAATTTCTATCTGAAATCCCAGATGAGCTCACATTACAGCAGGCGGCAAAGAAGAGCGGCTTCATTCAACTGGCTTCTTCGCCAACGACATTACCAAAAAGAGATTTAAAAAACACTGAAACACGGTGCTCCAGCATGACCCCAGCCTTTGGATGAAACCAAAGAACATATATATATGTGTGTGTATGTGCATGTATGTGTGAATGTGTGTGCGCGTGTGCATGCGTGTGTGTGTGTGTACATATGCATGTGGCGTGTGTGTATAAATATATAAATATATATATATACATTAATATACATAAATATATATTCATATATAAGAGTTTATAATGATATATCCACAGAGAGAACACCCTTGACAGGACTTCTTACATACTAAAAATGGCATTAACTAATACTAATAATTTTTTTATTCGAGTGCCATGAACGGAGTGTCTTTGGAATTATTGTTTTCGTAGCTTGGGCTTAACTGCCCTTTTTAGCATATGCAATATATTTGTCATCCCATTGAAAGATATCGAGTAATCCTTCGAAATAATAGTAGCCGTTTTTATACTTATGAATATTTCTTGTGAGTGTGCGTGTGTGTGTGTGTGTGTGTGTGTGTGTGTGTGTGTGTGTGTGGTGTGTGTGTGTGCGTGCGTTTGTGTGAGTGTGTGTGTTCGTAGGCTTGTTACATTTAAGTTGGTTTGTAAAAATTTAAAAAGATCTCATTTGAGACACGACATAATGAGAAAGACCACCAGGCTTATCTACTAGTTACACATCGTGAATCACTGGAAATTTTATCCTAAGAGCAGTCCTTTATGTTAAATCCTCGTCAATATTGAAGAGCAATTTAACAAACATATTGGTTTCTGATTTAGGCTGAAAGCCAGCAATTTTATGGTGAATGAACTAGTCGAGATCATCATCGCCAATACTTGGGTTGTATTGTATTTTATCGACTTCAAATTGGTGAAAAGCGAAGTAACCTAATGGGAATTCAAACTGAAAATATAGAGAGCAAAGACGACATAGCTTTTGTTTTATGATCAAGTGATTTTGCTAAGTCGTCGTCTTCAGCTCAGCAAATATATTAAAAATGCCTTTTGATGTAGATAAAGGTAAAAAAAAAAAATGACAGGAAAACGAAGCAGATAGTCCAAAGTCACGGATGATTTGTAACTCCGAGGAAGGGATATAATACAAGTAGTAGACAACTTTGCATTGTGCAAATAAAATATTGGGTTCAAATTTTAGCGCATGGTCAGAAATTTCGGTAGAGGTGGGTACGTCAATTACATCAATACCAATGCTCGATTGATACTTATTTTATCGAGCCCGAAAGGATGAAATGCAAAGTCGACCTCGGTGGCATTTGAAATCAGAACATAAAAACGGACGAAATGCTGTTGGCTAACGATTCTGCCCGCTCGCTGCCTTAAAGCCGAAGAATATTGGTTACAAGTCTTAGCACAAAACCTGCAATTTCGGTGGAGATGGTAAGTCGATTACATTGACCCCAGTGCTCAGCTGGTAATTATCTTATCAAACGCGAAAGGATGAAAAACAAAGTTGATCTCGGCATTATCTGAACTCAGAACGTAAAGACGTATGAAATACCGTTAAAGATTTTTCCAGCGTGCTAACGATTCTGTCAGCTCTGCACTTTAGAATCAAAGATTATTAAAAAACATATATCATAAGTAGAAAAAAACGCATTTGCATTGCCAGCTATAACATGAATCTATTGTATTGAACTGGAATGTGACAGAACAAATCTACTAGTAACAATAACACATACTGTACAATAAGTTTGTCACCCAACGACTGCAGATTTCTACCTCCCTATAGGCTATGGTAGGATTTGAACTTAGTCCAACTTTCTTACAGTTCTGCCAGTCGATTGCCTTAGAGTGGAACTTATTTATCGATCTCGAAAGGACGAAAGATAAAGTTTAACTCTTTGACGAATAGAATATGGCAAGGTATTGTTGAACGCTAGGGAGCAATGTAAGAAGACAGTCATTAATATTGCCGCATACTTTTACAAGAAATAGTATGTGTCTTTATTCACTGTGATTTAAAATGGCATGAAATCAATTATACCTGAAGCAATAAAATTTTCAAAAAAATTGGTCCAGACGTGAAACAGTTATGGCGCATCGATTAATAGTGATGAACGATCATAAAAGCTATGCCGTCCCCTGGACAATATTTTCACGAACTTGATGCCCGATATATGAATTTAAAAAAATCTTATCGCTTGTCTATGTGCATTTATTCGGTTTGTACAAGTCAGGAAAAGAAACAATATTCGCAGTGCAGGAAGAGATAATTTCCATTAGATGTATTAAAATTATATCCACAACTCTTATAAATATAGTTGACGTATGTCGTATTGAAGAGCATTTACTGAAACAATACACCAGTCCTAGCGGCCAAGAAAACTGCTTGAAGCAAAAGCTCTCTGGTGCTCACATCAACCGCGATCTGTCTCAGAAAATGACAGTGTAAAAATTTTATGAAATGGTAGCTTACAGACAGATTGACAGATAGCAGATAATAAACTTGACATCATTCTCCATGACAAAAATGACAATAACGTATTAATTATCAATATTGCAATACCAAATGACTATAGTGTTGTGTACACGAGAGCTATGAAGCTATGAAATTACACCGACACATGTTGAAATAATAAAAAAAAAAGTTAATTTTTCTAACTTTTGTAATTGATATAACTGGAGTGGTATACAACCATTTGAGTAACGACTTGATATATTACCTACAAATTTGTGAGTTCAAATCCCGACGCGGTAAACTTTACCTTTCGTCATTTCGGGGTGGATAAAAAAGTTCTAATCCAAAGCAGTCGACTGACAGAACTGTAAGAAAGTTGGACTGAGTTCAAATCCTACCATAGCCAAATGAGTGGTAGATATAATCCGTCGCTTGATATAAAGCCCCCATTTGGCCCTTTTGGTGCTATTAGCGGGGTTCACTCTGTGGTATATATTCAAGCCTGTTCCTCTTATTTCTTTACTGCCCACTGAGGGGACAAACAAAGACAGACAAACGGATTAAGTCGATTATATCGGCCCTAGTATGCAACTGGTACCTATTTAATCGACCCCGAAAGGATGAAAAGCAAAGTCGACCTCGGCGGAATTTGAACTCAGAACGTAGCGGCAGACGAAATACTAAGCATTTCGCCAGGCGTGCTAACGATTCTGCCAGATTTAGCGGGTCATGAACATTGCTTGCTGCCTAAAAGAAGAAAGATTCAATCTGAAATTGGTAGGGCATTCTCTCGCAGTATTTATAATTTCAATGATTTTTCTGTTAACCATATTTATCGAACGTTTCTATTAATTACTTTTAAGATGTTCATAATTTTCATTCTAAGCTAAGAGCCCCACTGTACTTCTCAACTCTTGAACAGCCAAGATAATAATAACAATGAAAATGAATATGATGATAATGATGATGATGAATTCTTTATTTACCACAAAGGGCTTACATTAAGAAAAAGTTAAGGACAGCTCAGGACAAAACAGTGCTTTTGTGTGTGTATGTAAGTGTGAGGGTTTTGAATGTAAAAAGGCTTAACAATAAACAATGAAGGTAAAAATAAAAATTTAATAATGGGGATTCCTCGATAGGGAGAACACGCTCAAGGATCGCTCAGGTCTCCTGACTTATTGGGAAAATGCCTTCTCTCAGTTTTTAATCTTTGAATTACAGGACTTACAGGACAGTCTTCTGAAATCTGAAGGGATTTCATATTTCCATGCGTTCTCAGAAATTTTTGCTTATATATTGTCACGCTGCTTCCTTAATTTCAAGAAGCTTCAGCTTACTAAACGAAGGGATGAAAGGCAAAGTTGAAGTCGGAGGGATTTGAACTGAATATGTAAAGACAGACGAAATGCCACACTCGGCATTCTGTCCGGTTTGCTATATTGATTCTATCAGCTCACCGCCTTAAGATATGTATAAATTATAGAATTTGCTAATATATATATATATATATATATATATATACACGCATATGCAAGCAGCTTGCACATTTTTATGTGTCCAAGCGAGAATGTCTGCATGTGTGCGTGTCGCATGAAGATATACACACACACACACACACACACACACATATATATATATATATATATATATATATATATATATATATATACATATATATATATATATTCATATGTATATGCGTATGCATATTTATATATACATGCATTTAAACACACACACACACATATGTATATATATATATTATATATATATATATATATATATATATATATGCTCTTCTTGCCCCCGCTCTATTGCCCCTCTCTTATTTCAACAGGAAATCTCAAATCTCTTGCCAAACCTATGTCAGCCTCTATTATGTAAGAATCTGTAGCAGTAAATGGTTGGCGGCTCATTGAACACTCTCCAGAGTGTCTATTGTAGTATTGTCTTTCAACACACAAAATTTTAATATGCTTAACAAACATATACACACAGAGGAGACGTGTGCACGAGCATGCTTAAGTATGAGTGTGAACGCGTGCACGTGAGTGCTTATGTGTATGTGCATATATTTACGCATATATATATATGTGTGTGTGTGGGTGTGTGTGTGCATATATGTATACACACACACACACATAGATATATATGTATTATACATACCTATATATATATAGGATTTCTAACTGCATATCTGTTTATCCTTCTTTTCTGTATTTGTCACACACACTCTCAATCACTGTCTCCATCACTTTCCTCCAACTCTCCCCCTTTCTCTCTTTCTGTCTCTCTCCCACCCTCTCTCCATAATCTCTCTCTCTCTCTCTCTCTCTCTCTCCCTCTCTATTTTCTTTTTTATATCGGCTTCTCATGCAATCAATATGTCAGTATACATTTATCTGTGTAGATATGTGTATGTATGTATGTATGTATGTATGTATGTATGTAGTATGTATGTATGTATGTATGTATGTATTTATGTATGTATGCATGTATCTGTATGTGTGTATGCGTTTATGTGTGTGTGTGTGTGTCTATGGTGTTGTGTGTGTGTGTGTATGTATGTACGTATGTATGCATTTATGTGTGTCTGCAGAAGGCGGTTTATAGAAAGTAAGAGCGGGGAAGAGATGCAGAATATGATATATATATATATGTATGTGTGTGTGTGTGTGTGGTGTGTGTGTGTGTGTATCTGCTAGTATATATGACGTATGTGTAAAACTAATCTTAGTTAAAGTTAGGATGGAGCAGAGAACCTCGTAACACACCCTGCACCAATTGCTGCCAACAACCATGTATTGCTGTCAACAGTGATAAAGTCACATTCCAAACGTTCCTTCACACCGAATGCCAGTCTTTCTTTCTTCAATATACACAATGTAGCGACACCGGAGCCTATAGAGTTCCAAATAAATTTACCTTACAACGTTTACGTACTTTCATTTTCATATCCCTCGTAGGAACCCTCCACCGCAGCTGCTGCCGCCGTCACCACCACCCCCGCCGCAACCGTCGCTGCCGTCCCTCACACCACCGCCGGCCCTCCCGCCACCGCAGGCCCTCACGCCACTGCCGCCACCGCTCTCTCTTTCTCACACACTCTTTCACTCCCCCCCTCTCTCTCGTTTTGTCTATGTTTCTAACTCTTTCGCTTTGCAACAAATCTGTGCGCTTGTTCCAATATTAGAATATAATCATGATGCTTAATCATTTTAGCTCCCTGAAGGCACAAACCTTTTCAACAATTACGCTCCAGATGTGACTATCTTGTCTAATATTTTTTCAGTCACAATGTATGTCAGTGATATTTTCTATCTGTTTAATATCTTTTCCTTTCCACTATAGGCACAAGGCCTGGAACTTTTGCAGAAGGAGCGAGTCGATTACATTGACCCCAGTGTTGGACTGATACTTATTTTCTCGGCCCCGAAAAGATGTAAGGCAAACTCAACCACAGCGGAATTTGAACGTAGAACGTGAAACCTGAATAAATGCTGTCATGCATTTTGTCCAACGCCGTAACGATTCTGCATACTCGTCGCCTTGGTGTTTGTTCATATGTTTCGAGTTTCTGCACCTGGAAGGTTCCGTTCGTAATGGCAGACGAGGAAAGATCTTTTGCTTTGTTTTTTTTTTCTTTTTACGTTGGGTAAACCTAGCAGATGGCCATGCATGCGAGCCACCCCTACCATGCTTCTGATAATATCTAAAGGAAAAAGAAAGAATGATACACCTTGTCATCAATGTCGTAGAAGGCATTACCTTCAGAAAATCAAAAATTTGAATAAATATTGGTTTCAAATTTTGGCACAAGGCCAGCGATTTCGGTGTTCAACAAGTACTTATTGTATCAACACCAAAATGTCAAAAGGCAGAGTCGACCTCGGCAGAGTTTGAACGCAGAACGTAAAGACGGACAAAATGCTGCTAGGCAATTTGTCGGGCGTGCTAACTATTCTGCCAGCTCTCCGCCCTAAAGTCAGAAGAGATATAACAAGACATACCGTCTGACAATTCCGTTAATCTTCCAAATGCGTTATCTTCGTGATATTTCCAAGAATAAGGAAGTCTTTCTACGGTCATAGCATTTTTTCTCGGACTGCCTAAGTTTGGAACTCTCTTCAACCTGGTTGTTTTCCTCCTCTTTATGAC
>NW_021833670.1:0-17500 GCF_006345805.1 Octopus sinensis
CCAGAAAAGAATGAAGAATGAGAGAGGGATAGGGACAGTAAGGTTAAGAGTGCGCATCATAATTTCTGTTTTTTCGTTGTTTAAAAAATGTCCGTTTCCATGGTTTTGCAAAAGAGACCGATAGAATAAGTACTAGGCTTACAAAGAATAAGTCCTTTGGTCGATTTGCTCGACTAAAGGTGGTACTCCAGCATGGCCACAGTCAAATGACTGAAACAAGTAAAAGAGTAAAAGAATATATATAAAACTATCACTCTTTCTGTCTCTCTGATCTATCTGTCTATTCTTCTATCTATGGATGCTTCTGACTGTCTGCCTCTAAATGTGCGTGCGTGGCTGTGTATGTGTGTATGTGTGACTGTTTGTGCATATCTATCTGTGTCTGTTTCTTTAAAGACAGAAAGATAGAGAAAAAGAGAGACATAGATAGATAGATAGATAGATAGAGAGAGAGAGAGAAGGATAGATAGATAGATAGATAGATAGATAGATAGATAGATAGATAGATAGATAGATAGATAGATAGATAGATAGATAGATAGATAGATATACAAGCAGCAGCAGGCAAACAGGCAGTTAGACAAACTGGCAATCAGACGGAGAGCAATCAGACGGACGGACAGAGACTTGCAAATTTTCCCTTTACTATGGCCCAGCACCATAACAGGATGTAGGAGCTCTGTCTCTCTCTCTCTCTCTCTCTCTCTCTCTCTCTTATTCTCCCTCTCCTTTTTCTTTCTCTCTCTCTCTTCCTCTTTGTCCCTCTCTCTTTCTCTGTATCTCTTTGTGTGTGTGCGTATTTGTCTTTCAACTCGACTACAAGTATTTTATAATAGATGTATCATTCTCGTATATTTCTTTCTCTTTATCCCGTCCACTTATCCTCATAAACTCTATTGCGTTTATAACATCTGACCCTATATCATGAATGACTCTATGCATTATTTATCACTCTCCCTATATATATAGGCGCAGGAGTGGCTGTGTGGTAAGTAGCCTGCTTACCACACATGCGTGAGTTTGTCAGTCACTTACGCGAGTGAACACTGTCAAGACGTGCTTGGAAGCCGTCTTGAATTAAAGAACCGTTGAAGGCGCGACTGAAAGGTAGGCATCTTTCTTTTTAAGGATTCAGTGGGGAATTTTTATTTTTTTTATATTGTTTTTTTTTCTCGAATAAGAAACCCTCACTGGGTCCTTGACATTTGTCTGCTGCGGTCGCGCCGAATGACTCACTTAACTGTGAGAATTATTGTTTTAGTGGGCGTGTCTCGATACCTAAATCTGGAAAATTTATGAAGTCGTGAAGGAATTTTTATGTGCTGCGACGGTGAACTGGAGTACTTGTATTCTTGTGGATCACCTGAGTGGCGGAATTGTGTTACCGTGAATTGAACTGTCTTCCTTCGTTCTTTTTCTCTGCTCTGTCTTTCTGTTCTTTTTTGTGTTCTTACTGGACTTTTTATTTGGAACATTTTGGATTTTGTGTTGAACATTTTTCTTTATTTTTTCTTTTGCAAGCTTGGCAACAACAAAAAAACACTGTATTGGAGCGGCAAATTGTGACCCCCAAGCAGTGGGAAAATAACTTTAATGAGAAAACGGTGGTGTTGAGGACATATTCTAAGTCCCTCGACACCATCACTGTCTTCTCTCAGGCGGATATTGAAAAGGAGTTGGCAGAATATCTGCCAACTATTAAGTTTATTGCAAGGGGTGTCAAATATGCAACGGTGTGGTTGCTGTTTGACACCCTTGGGGAGGTTCGATATTATGCGAGCCAGCCCTTGGAAGGGGAGAAAATTCTGTTTCTCCCCACATATGGTGGGAGGAAATTGACAAGAGCTTGGGTGTGTGGGCTGCCACCCGGAATAGAGCCCTAATGGATAGAAAACACTATCCGTCGGGGTCTCGATGGTAGCAGGTATCATCGGTACCTGGACCCTGGCCATATAAAGAAAAACTGTCCTCAGGAACAAAGCAAAGTTCTGGAGCTGTTGATGGAGACTTCTGTAGAAGAAGGAACGAAAGCGGCCGAAATGCCGCTAAGCATTTTGCCCGACGTGCTAAGGACTCTGCCAGCTTGCCGCCTTCGAATCAGCTTTTATAATGGAAACATCATTGATGTCATGTGTGTGTGTTTGAGAGAGAGAGAGAGAGAGAGAGTGTGTGTGTGTGTGTGTGTGTGTGTGTGTGTGTGTGTGTCTGAGAGAGAGAGAGCGTGTGTGTGTGTATGTGTAGGTGTGGCTATATGGTAAGAAGTTTGTTTCCCAACCACATGGGAAAGTGACACCTTGCGCAAGTGTTTTCTAATATAACCCCAGGGTGACCAAAGCCTTCTGAATCAATCTGTAAAAAACATAAACTGAAAGAAGCCTGTCGCTTGTAGGTATATGTGTGGATGTGTGCTTGCCAATGTAGAAAGAGTAATAACTAACCTAAATCCAAGCCTCCTTTAGAATCTTAAATAACATCAACAAGGTATTTTTAGCTGCTTGTGTACATAGGCATGTTTACATTTTTTCAGCGATTTTACACAAGAAACATCAAAGAAAGATGTCTCACATTTCCTAAAGACGATTTATTACTTATTTTGATGGAAACGACTGTTAGGATGTTTTGGGGCTTGTTTTTATTTTTTTTTTGTCTGTTTTGTTTTGTTTTTGTTTTGTTTTGTTTTACTATCACGCGTCAAAAAGCAAAACCAGGAACCTAATAGCAGCCCAATATCTCTTATCTTTTATCTTTTAGTTATTCCATTCATTAGATTACGGCCATGCTGGAGTAACACTTCTAACAAGTCTACCCCAGTGCATTTTTTAAATGCCTAGTACTTATTCCCCCGATCACCGTTTGGCGAACTGCTAAGTTACGAAGATGTAAACAAACCTACACCGGTTGTCAGTCTGTGACAGGAGACAAACACGATACTCCAGTATGGCCGCAGTCAAATGATAGAAACAAGTGAAAGAGTGAACGAGTAAAAGAATACCGGGCAGATTTTTGTTAGCTTCGGTCTACCAAATCCACTTCACATGGCTTTGGTCGACCCGGAGCTGTGGTAGAAGACATTTGGCCAAGTTGCTACGCAGTGGGACTGAACCCGGAACCGTGAGGTTGGGAAGCAAACTTCTAACCACGCAGTAGAATTTTATTATCTATTCTCAGAGAGGCACGTCTGTTAACAGCTACTTTCTACGGCTATGAAATCCCAACTAGAAATGACTTCAACGAGAAGTTAACGTACAATGATATTCTCTATATTTTAAAAGAACCAAGAAGAAATCAATAGCATGGTTTAATCCACCATTCAACATATAGATACGAATAGAGCCAAAAAGTTCAAATGTTTTATTACGACAATAATTCTAATCGACACACAAAAACAGTAAACTTTTCAATAACAACAACCGCCAGATCAGCTAATTTTGACTCGATAACATAGCTTTCCAGATAACACAGTGTAGATGAAAACACCAGACAAGCCCGTCACAACAGCTATTTTGTAATTTCAGAAATCTACTGCCTTCTCACTCAGGATCTTACCTTTCTATCGCAGGCCTATATACAACACCAACAACATACCTGAGTTGTATTGAAATAAAATACATAGGAGACGTCTATGAACAAATTCAAAAACCGTTATTACCATCATTCTAATTTGTTCATGTCAAATGTCAGGAAAACTCAATAAATTTGTCCCAGTTGATCTAGATACTCAAAGACTATGGATTGGAAGGTACAGGAATAACATGGATATCGAAACCGCGGGTTGTGCTTAACTGAAAAGAACCAGATATTATAATTCCGATGATATCACTAAGCAGGAGTTCCGAGATATCAAGTTGCTATCAACCGAGAAAATGTTTTCTTTGGACAGTTTACATGCAGCTGAATGTCTATGGACTTCATATTCGTACCCAAGACAGATTCAACAAGCGTTGTAGAATAGGGATCTTTTCGGTTTGAACGGCAGTTTTTAACATAATTTCTAGGTAATTAAAAACTTTTAACTTCGTATACTGGTAGAATGTGTTTATAAAACATCTTTTTCCCTTGCCTTTATAGAGAAAATTCTATAGTTTGTAAGATATTTGCTGTTTTTTTTCTTCAATTTCTGCAATTTCAACCAATCAGTGACGTCTATTGAGTTAAAAAGGATTCTGTGCCGTATGAATATGTCCCTCGTTTAAGAAACAGATTGGGTTTATTTACATTTGTGAAGAAAAAAAGATACCCTTCCCCCACCCCTAACCCTAACCCTAACTAAACCTAACCCTAAAAGAGATTGAAATGCAATAGATCGATTCTAGGGTCATAATTATGGGTGACAATTTCATATGAAACCGCTAGAAAAAACTGCCGTTCAAACCGAAAAGATCCTAGAATAGTTGCTCCTTGACAATGGCCAAACGTTAGGACCGGGTGTTTTCCTTTACACCAAAACAATCCAGCCAGCAATAACTACATCCCATGACTTCCAAATATACGGTCATGTGACATGCCTCGATCAATAACAGTCGGGTTATCAGATGCTACATATAGCTTCATTTATTCACCAAATAATGGTTGCTCAGTCATGCATGTATAATATATGAGAAGCTCTGAGTAGCGATCGAGAAAATAAACAACTAATTTCCATGTATATGTTGATACGTGTGTGAAAGTGAGTATGTATATGTATGTATTGCACACATACGTACATGTATGTATTTACGTATGTATGCTTGTGTGTTTATGTGTACGTGTTACCACACACACACACACACATATAATATATATATATATATATATATAATATATATATATATATATGGCGGTGCCCCAGCATGGCCACAGCTCGTGAGCTGAAACTAGATAAAATAAAAATAAAAAATAAAATATATATATATATATATATATATATATATAATATATACGCACAATCATATATGTAGATAGATAGGTAGATAAATACACATATATGCGTATGTGTGAATATATACATACGTATAAACACACTCATTTCTACTTATCTGTATGTATATATGTATATATATATATATTATACACACACACAGAAACAGATGTTTAAATATACAAGCAAGAAATAAAAGTACACCTGCAAAGTAGTAGATAAAATTTAACTATACGCTAGCATTATTCGTTCAATGAACTAGTGTTACGATACGTCTGCTCCTGTGTGTAAATTTTCGGGTGTCTACACACGCATACACACATACATACACACACACACACATATATATGTGTGTGCGTGTGTGTGTTTATACATAAGGGAGACGGAGAGAACGGGAAGGTGAGAAGGCAATTACCAGACACAGACATATCCCATTAATCTTGCACATTCACATACAACAACGCTTCTAAAAGTACAGAGTACACCTGACTAAATAGGTACATTTTATAGGCATCTGTATCGATTCGGCTTACACCTATATTGTAAATACATACATACATACATACATACATAAATATATATATATATATATATATATATATATATAATATATATATATATATATATAGAGAGAGAGAGAGAGAGAGAGAGAGAGGTTGATAATTAAGGGTACTAACAAGCAGTACTAACATGCTAAATATAGCAGTCAAATGACCAAATCACACATTCTCACTTCAACATTTTTTGACTGTATATTAGCATGCCGACATGCTGGTTAGTACTCTTTATTAATTGACTAGCAGTATCGCCCGGCGTTGCTCGGTTTGTAAGGGAAATAACTATAAAGCATTTTTAGAGAGTTATAGCCAAAAATAGCAAAAAAAAATGGGAAAAAAATTATGGTAAATTTTTTTGAGAGTTAAAAAAAGGTGGAGTGCGTCCCCTAGACGGTCTGTGGTTTGGGTTTCTGATTCTCGAACCCCATGTCGAATTTATCGATTTTTTCAGAACTGGGGGAACTTTTCAAAATTTTCGCTGCGTTATGTTTTGAATTATGACATTGGCTATGTGTGTGTCAAGTTTCATCAGAATCGGTTGAAAGCCGTGGTCAGAGAGTGAGGTACGAGGAAAACAGACACACAGAAAACGCACAGACCAAACTGCCGTTTATATAGAGAGAGATAATTTTTTTACCGTTATTTTGCTCTGTATATGTGCAAACTCTTGCTCAATGGATACTTTCAATTCGTCGATTGTTGCCGGTTTTGTACCGTAAACTTTATCTTTTAAGTATCACCATAAGAAGCAGTCTAGTGGTATGAAGTCCGTTGAACGCAGGAGGTGAGTATTTTACTTAGCTTCTTCATCTAATTCACCAGTTTAACAAAATCTCATAAATGTAGGTCCTTACTCTTCTCTGGTAGTGAGAGATTGCAACATCCTCGTTCACATTACCATATGAAAATGGCCCATGCGAGAATAGCAGTGTAAATAGATAATTTACAATGTTGTCTATAGTCTGACATTCTAACGGTGATGGCGAATGCAGATTTCATAAGAAACACCCTCTTTGGAGCCCAAGGGAAACTTTGATTCTTTGGCTCATGTGAGATATCCTCGGAATGAACAACAGGTGGCCATGATTTATAAAGCTGATTATGACGTGTCGTGTAAGCCTAGTACTTATTCTATCGGTCTCGTTTGCCGAACCGCTAAGTTACGGGAGCTTAAACACACTAGTATCGGTTGTCAAGCGATGTTAGGGGGACAAACATAAACACAACAATATATATATATATATATATATATATATATATATATATATACATATATACGACGGGCTTCTTTCAGTTTCCGTCTACATATCTACTCACAAGGCTTTGGTCAGCCCGAGGTTAAAGTACAAGACTTGCCCAAGGTGACACGCAGAGGGACTGAACCTAGAACCATGTAGTTGGTAAGCAAGCTACTTACCACATAGCCACTCCTGGCACCATATATATAATATATATATATATATATATATATATAATATATATAATAAATACACACACAAACACACACATACACCACACAGATATATATATATATATATATATTATATATATATATATATATAACTAACCCACACGCATTCACACACAGGTAAATAAGATAAGTGACTTCATGGCTTCCTGGTTTTGTCAGACAAGACTAATTTCTTTTGAATTACCTCCTGTTTTTGAGTTCAGATATGACTAAAAACTGTGAACATTCTCCCGGAATGTCATAATTTTAACCACGCAGTAATTGCTCTGTACAAATAGCGGCCATATTTTGTTTTAGAATCGCTAATTGGTAGATTCGAACGCGGGTTTGAGCGTAATTTCTGATGTCTTAATCGGTTTATCGTAGAAGAGATCTCTTCAACGTTGAGGTGCGATGAAGTCAGTCACCTATCTTTTGCATCAGGTATTTCATGTAGGATAACATGGGGGTTTAAATAAAACCGTGTGGCCAGAGTGATGCTCTCACGGTCGTCAGTTCGTGCTTTCGATCCCTGACCCGAGCCGTGCGGGGCCGTGCGGGGCCGTGCGGGGCCGTGTGTTATATTCCTGAGCAAAACACTTTATTTCACGTTACTACAGTCCATTCAGCCGTAAATGAATTCTAGCGATATCCAGGGATTCGTCCCTTTGATGGATTAGGGTACGGTTCAGTAGTTTGTGTTGTGATTTTAGTTATTCATACGCTACGGAAATCGGGTTAATCGAGGGCTCTTGGGTTCATGACAGGCCTACTCTGGGTTATATGGGGGTATTACCTGTGAATATTAGTCCATCACAGCGTAGGTGCAACATTACATCAAATCTTACGCATATTTCATGAGAGCAGGTAGTAGTAGATCCACCTAGATAATGGTTGGTGGTGGTGGTGATGATGATGATGATGATGATGATGATGATGATGATGATGGAAACTGGGCCTTGGATGAAATAAACTTGATAAGTTTTGACATACAGCTTGCAGAAAATTATCTGCACGATCCTTCTTTGTTGTTCGTGCACTGCTATCCTCGATTGACACTCATGAGAAAACACATTGCGCCTCCACTTCACTTATATATATATATATATATATATATATGAGCAAAACGCTCCCCCTCCAATGGACGGTGCTGAGTTGTCAAACATTTAAACCAAATTTTCTCAAAACAACTTGTCCGACCGTTCCATAGGCCTCCCCTTTGAGAAACACTGCTTTAACCTAAACTTGAGACACCAGCAAAAGAAGAAATAAAGATAGACTTATTTTCTATTCCAAAGAAAAACAATTTTATTCACACAAATATGCAACCGAAGAGTTTAAAGTACAGTAATGATAAGGCTGTTGTTGACTGGGAGACACACAAACATGGTTAAACAGTAAGCTTGGCAGGAAAGAAACGTGCCTTTAAGCAGTACAAAAACAACAAAAAATGGAAGGTGCAGTTATGTACAGGTTGACGGAAAAAAAGCAGGACAAAAACGGCTTTATCGATCGCATTCTCACCTGGAATCGATTTTTGTAATTCTTTCAAAACTTATATACACCCTGATACCCTCGGTGTCTACATATAAAATTTGAGCGCAATCGGATGGAGGATGCCCGAGATCCTAGAAGACAGAACGATTTTATATAATAGATATAGAAAGAGAGAGTGAGAAGAGAGAGAGGGGGGGGGGGCAAAAGTCACGTACCTAGACAGTTAACATCCGTATTACATTATTATTATTTTTGAAAACTGCAATAAATATTAAATGATTAGATCTTGATGCGTGACTTTTGACCTATCCTGCACATATTCCTATAATATTATCATGTCGTCTGCGCGTATATAGACGCATATATATATATATATATATATATATATATGTATATATATATATATATATATATATAATATATATATAACCACATGGTTCTGGATTCAGTCCCACTACTGCGTGGCACTATACCCCGGGCCGACCAAAGCCTTGTGAGCGGATTTGGTAGCCGGAAACTGAAAGAAGCCAGTCGTATGTGTGTGTGTGTGTGTGTGTGTGTGTGTGTGTGTGTGTGTGTGTGTGTGTGCGTGTCTGTGTGTCTGTGTCTGTGTGTGTCTGTGTCTGTGTGTCTGTGTCTGTGTGTGTGTGTTGTGTGTGTGTGTCTGTGCTTGTCTCCCCAACATCGCTTAACAACCGATAATGGTTGTCAAGAGACCCGACAGAATAATTACTACGCTTACAAAGAATAAGTCCTGGGGATCGATTTGCTCGGCTAAAGGCAATGCTCCAGCATGGCCACAGTCAAATGACTGAAACAAGTAAAAGTGTAAAAGAGTAAAATATTATATATTCACACACACACGCACGCACACGCAAACACAAAAGCGCGCACGTACACACGACGTACACGCGTGCAGACAAGGCATAGTCGAACGCGTTACATATGTACAAGGTTTTAGGTCAGGAGTACTTTCTGACATGGCAACGTAAGCCACGGAAAGAAGCGAATGGAAAGGTAAAAGTGCATTTATCTAAACTTTCTGCCAACTTCAGTACAGCAGACCTCTCACCACTTCACACTCAGCCGCCAACTTAATGGTTCTCATTAAAGATAAACGAATAATAAGAACAAAGAAAGATAAGGTAAATACGGAAGAAAAGCAAAAATTTAAATCAAAACAACTAAACCACACACATATATATATATATATAAAGCGTATATACACATACACATATATCTACATATATACACACATACATACATACATACATACATACATACATACATACATACATCATACATTATATATATATATATTATATTATATATATATATATAATGTTTGTATGTGTTTGTGTGTGTATATATATATATATATATATATATATATATATGTTTGCATGTGTGTATATATATATATAATATATAATGTAGGTATGTATTATGTTTGTATGTGTATATGTATGTTTGTATGTATGTATAGCTTCGTGTTGTATATTTTTCTACCACATATATATATAAATGTGTTTGCGTGTGTGTGTGTGTGTGAGTGCGTGAGTGTATGTGGATGTTTATATATATATACATATATGTATGCTTGTGTATGGGAGTGCGTTTGTCTTATATATTTTTCTACAGTATATATATATATATATATATATATATATATATATACATACATATACATATGTTAACTTTACGGGGACGCAAGCACACTAACATCGGTTGTCAAGCGATGCTGGGGTGACAAACACAGACACAGAACACACACACACACACACACACACCCACACCACACACAACACACCACACACACATATATATATATATATATATATATATATATACGTGGGCTTCTTTCAGTTTCCGTCTACCAAATCTACTCACACGGCTTTCGTGGGCCCGAGGCTATAGTAGAAGATACTTGCCCAAGGTGCCACGCACTGAGACTGAACCCGGAACCATGTGGTTAGGAGGCAGGCTTCTTACGACACAGACACTCTTGCGCCTATATATATTTATGAGTGTATGTGGTGTGTGTGTGTTTGTGCGCACGCTCAAGCATATTATAAATAAATGCATACATACATACATCATACATACATACATACATACATACATACTACATACATACATACATACATACATATGTCTATATTGAATCTATGTAAGCACACGTGCGTGCGTTCATGTATGTGTGTGTGTCTGCATCATGGGTGTGCGCGCATGCATGTGTGTTAGGTTTGTAGTGTATAGATATAATCCTGTTTCCGTCCTGATTACAACTCAGTAAACTACTTACCTAATAAATTATACAATATAATACACTCGACTTCCTTGTGTATCGAGTACTTTGCTTCGCGTCTGCAAGACTTGGTGTGACTAATACTCGGCAATAGATAGATAGATAGATAGATAGATAGATAGATAGATAGATAGATAGATAGATAGATAGATAGATAGATAGATAGATAGATAGACAGACAGATAGGTAGGTAGATAGATATGTTTCTTTATTAGCCACACAGGGCTGCACACAGACAGAACAAAATTACATGGTAGAGCTTTTCTTTTGGGGGTAAAAGAAGGGGGTTTGGTTTTCGATCAAAAGGGATCGTAAATGGAAAGAAAGAGGACAAAAAAATGGGGGAGATAAAAAAAGAAGGGGAGGTGAGGCAAAAAAAGGGGAAAGGAAAAAAAATTGATCAATAGGGATCGTTATCACAGAAATGTCAATATGAAGTGTAAAGGGGAGGACAGGTGAGGTTTACCCGTGGAAAGAAAAGCCTACGGAAAAGACCACGGTAACCTCGGTCAATGAAGTCACATGTTATATTTCTTTTTTTTTTGCAAATAAGCAACTCTCTGTATTAATTTTTACGGTTCATAGAATCATAGTCAAGGTGGATTCGTCATTCATACGTGCCATCCTTGCTACATTCACCCATCTTTTTTTAAAACATTCACTAGACAAAACTTGCCTCTCTACTCTCACTTTCCTCTTCAAGTGATACTTGAAGAAGTTAGATAGATAGATAGATAGATAGATAGATAGATAGATAGATAGATAGATAGATAGATAGATAGATAGATAGATAGATAGATAGATAGATAGATAGATAGATAGATAGATAGATAGATAGGCAGGCGGAGGGGCTGGCGGATAGACAATCAGATAGATAGATAGGCAGACAGTCAGATAAACAGACAGAGAAGCAAGCAGGCAAGCAGGCAGATAGACAGGTTGGTAGGTAGGTGGAATTTTGATGGACGGATGGGTCGACAGACTCACAGTGACAAACAGACAAACATATAGACTGACATATAGACAGACAGATAGAGAGATAGAGAGATAAATGCATAGATGGATGAATGGATGGACGAACGGACAGACGGACAGACAAACAGACAAAGTGAAAGAGAGAAAGGGATGCGTGCTTATGAATATATTTATATAATTTATGCATATTTCTTTCTTTTGAATATGTAATATTATATGTATGTATATATATGTGTATATATATATATATAGATATATATATATATATATATATATATATGTATGTATGTATGTATATGTATATAATATATATATATATATATATATATAATACTTAATATTTGAGTACACACAGACACACGAACACACATATATATACATACATATATGTGTGTGTGTGTGTGTGTAATATATATATATGTATATATGAATACACGTATCAATGCGTGTGCGTTCAAATATGGGTATAAATATGAATACAATTATATATACGTGAATGTATGTAAATATGTGTGCGCGTGTATGCATATATAGCATATATATGTGTGTGTGTGTGTGTGAATATACTTATGTATAAATAAACCTATACAGGCACATACATATGAATAGATAGACTGAGGAGATGGTATGGGGAAAGAAGGGGAGATATACAAGGCAGCCAATTATGGGCAACAAAAAACATAATTATTGTCTGCTACCCAGACAAATGGTGCTGAGCTAAAATAAATCGAATACGCCGATTCCGAATCTGAACTCAGAATTGTCGTAGCACGTCAGGATTTTGAGTTATGCGCATAATTATATATTAATACTGTATTAGTATCAGGAATTATGTTCGATGTAAGTAATTATTATAATAGTATATTAATACTGTATATAGTATGTTTATGTTAAAGGCAAATACTATCATAATATAATAGTTTATAGTATATTTTTGTTAAGGGAATACTGACTTTGTTTTTGATATGCTCAGCTCAGAAATGTTTGAGACACTTGCTCTTGTGTTTATGCTTCGTGCTGGTCTCCCGTTGTCGGAACCAGCAGTAGTCACCCATCATGTGTGAATTGACTCGGCCTTGATACCTCGTTTCCATCTCAGATATGGCCTGGTGGAACCTCTCACCATGCTCATCACTAACGGCACCAAGATTCGTCGGAAAAAAAAATCGAGATCGGAATGCAAGAAGTACATTTTAAGGGACATTCGGCATTCCATTCATCCATACGCTGTTAACATGTTGTTTGTTAAGTCAGCAGAGCTGGCAGCTTTATGATTTCAAAAAAAGTTCTGTGCAACTAACACGAATGAATCCTATGCCGTCAGCTCAACTAGATTCAGTTTATCTCTGAATTTGCTCTCAGACATCAATTCTCTGATCTCAGGTCCAATGAAAATACCTGCTTTCAGTTTTGCGTCACTTTTCTCTACACTAAATTTTACTTTTAGGTACTGGAAGCCACAACCATCGTGTGTCATTGCTTTTATGATGGTTTTTATATGAGGCTGAGTTTGATGTGAAGGAATGAAAGGAAGATCTTTTGCCGGTCTACCAGTGGCATATGCTGTACATTGTACCGACCAACTATGCGCTAATCTCTTTTAGGTCAGTCTTTTACAGTGGAATGATTGCTGTTGTCGCGGCTGTTCCAAGCACACAAGAAGAACATATTTTTGGTATATCCCAGATGCAGTCCTAGGAGGAGGGAAATCACCTTTAAACCACCACAAATATTCCACTTATGAACTGAATAATTAACTCCTTGCAGAATGAGTCCCATCCATTCATAAGTTTCTTCCATACCTACAGCATGACCCACAGAAATGGAAGTTTTTTCAATACTATCATGTAACAACACAGCTTTGAGGCTTAACTTTGTTTGAGTCTATAAATAATCTCCATTCTTTAGCCACATGCACGTGTCCTAGTTTTTGCATGAGTGCATTGCCGTCAGTATCGTTATAATCTTGCGCATGAGCATAACTCAAAATCTTGACGTGCTAGAACAATTCTGAGTGCGGATTCGGAATCAGCATCCTCGATTTAGTCTAAAATACGTGCATTTACCCCAATAGCAAAATCTTTGTTGCCCAGTGTTACCAGAGTGGTCCAGTGTCAAGTGGATTGCTTTGCGGTAATCGTCCCGCCTCAGTACGTTCCCATTTAAGATATCATTATTCATTATTTTGTGGTCAATAAAGAACCACTTCTGTACTTGGAACGATTTCTCTCTTTCGTTAACTCTTCCCCCCCCCCTTGTCTCCTCCTAGAAAAGTGCAGGCCGTGGTCCAACCTATCGAGGGATGGACCCCAACAGGTCTAAGTTACCCAGGACTACCAAATCCACTCACAAGCTTTGGTCAGCCCGGGACTATAGTAAAAGACAATCGCCGAAGGTACCACACAGTAGCACTAAACCCGGAACCATGTGGTTGGGAAGCAAGCCTGCACTACATATATATATATACATATAATATTGACAAGGTTAAGAGGTTTCACACGAGCAAATTTAAATTAAAAGACAAAACAAAAAATACATTGACAACTTTGTCGTGGATAAAAAGAAAGCGAGACAGTTTTATCCAAACATGCTACCATTTTCAGTGGTTTTAAAAATCGATTTAATCATGCTGAAAATGAAGTGAGTGTAACTTGCAATAAAATTAAATAGATCCTTCGTGATATCAGTCCAGGAATTTCACATTATTCTTACAAAATTCCCATAGCACTGATAATCGGTTTTCCTTCTGATGCTTGCTGGGTTGTAGTAGTACTAGTAGTTGAAGCAGTAGCAACTGTCATTGGTCATTACAGACTGGTTGTTTGTTACAGAAGTAGCAGCACTGATAGTGGCGTAGTAATCATGGTGGTAGCTGTGTCAACCTAACTAGCTAGAACTGCAGTGATAGCTTCAGCATTGGTTGTAGTAGCAGTGGCGGTATTGCCCCCTTGGGGAAGCAGTAGCAGTAGTAGGGGAACTTGCAATGGTAATGGCTGTAGCATCCGCAGTAGTTTTAGTAATTGTCACTCTTTCTTACCCACAGTGATTTACAAGTGGTCAATATTTGGGTTTGAAAGATATTTCTTTGATGAATTATTGTTGTTGTGTTGTGCAATTTCTAAATTGGTATAAGGTGACGATCGTAAAGTTTGGTTGTTTCTTACCCGCCCATGTGTCTATATGTTCTCTGAGTTATACTTATGTATGTTTCCGTGTTTTAATTTGCAACCTATGCAGAGACATGCTTTGTCTTAATGACATTCCAGTTTCGCCTGTGTAGTTTTCTCTACATCTTGAGCAAGAAATTGCATAGGTTAAGTTTTTTGATGCACAGAGGAAGTTATTTTTTATTGTAAACAGTGGGTCTTGTTTAAAACGGATCTTTTATCCTTCCGTCAGATTCAAATATACCGCAGTTGGATATTTCTCATATTTTTACTGTTAATACTTTTGTTATTGCATGAAGTTTGGCTTTTCTTAACATTTTTTTTTCAAAAAACCAGACGAAATTTTGACTCAAAAAGTTATATTTATGCAAATAAAGAATTATTGATGTTATCTCACGTCTTTTTTATGTTTTCCAATTTTATATTTTACTTTCAGCCGAAGGCCCAACAGACTTCTACAGAAGCTAGACAGAATGTTCGCCCAGAGAGAGCTTTTTTATTAATATTTGAATAAATAATACAGTTAAAATTTAAAGAGTAAAACGAGCAACTAAATTCCAAAGGAAGAATAATTCATAAAAAACACAGAAAATAAAGTAAAACTGGCGACGTCTTTCGATAAAAATGAGGAAGACAGAGAAATTACGTGACGTGTAATTCGAAATTGTTACATGAAAAATATATGTCTACGGAAATGTACATGAACATTTTTTCAAACTTTGGCACAAGGCCAGCAAGTTGGATGGGGGACTAGTTGATTACAACGACCCCAGTACACGACTGGTACATGTTTTATCGACCTCGAAAGGATGAAAGTCAAAGTCGACCTCGGTGGAATTTAAGCTCAGAACGTAAAGACGGGTGAAATGCCGATGGGCATTTTACCCGACGTGCTAACAATTCCGCCAGCTCGTGGCCTTGTAGTGTACACAAATATTTGTACGTAAATAATAAATACATGAATGTACAAACACATCTGCAAATACGTACATACGTTTCACCTCTATAAATCACAAGAGTAGTATTGGTTTCAACTTTTGGAACAAGGCCGGTAATTACGAGGGAGAAGGGTAAGTCGATTACATCGACTCCAGTACTTAACTGGTACTTATTTTACTGATACCGAAAGGGTGAAAGTCGGAGATGAATAGAAACCTGCCGAGGAAGTAAAGAAAAAACTTGGGTTAAGAAGACTAAGCAGATGAAAGGCGAATCTAGTCTTAAGGCATGTGAAAATGCAACAAGATAACGACGGCAGCGATTATGGTCTGAAGTTCATGGTCGTTCGTAATATGCACCTGGGTGGATTTTGGCACGCTCAGACACCAAATTGAGAGCTATGGAAATATGTCCTGGATATGACTATAATCTACATCCGATAGTGGGACCCTAGGGCTCTGGTTTCAGGGTTTGAGGAGTGTGGAACCACCTCTTAACCATTATTGTTCCCAAGTTTACTCTGGCTCGGAGTGGTGGCACCTGTAAGGGTCCCAGCTATGGGTAAACTAATAAAACATCTGCGATTGTATCGGTAGAATGCAATCGCCGTATTTCCTGAGCGGCGTAACAGGCGACTAAAAGGGGTGGGAGCGAAGGGACTGGGAATCTACTCTTCCTGGTAATTCCATATTTCTAAAAAGACAACAAGAAAAATACGATTATACTCTTAAAGAAAAAAAAAAGACCACGCTTGGATATTATCGAGTTTTTAGTGAAGCATGTTTGAAGGAGAAAGCTGCTTCCTTCGTTGCACAAATATAAATTTGCCCGACGATGCGGAAAAAAATGAGTTTAAAAGATAGAGGGACAAAACAGGAAAAGAAGAGGAAATTAAGGCTGGAATATACAATTATTTCTTTAAAATTATTTCTTTAAAAATGGGATTAATTCCTTAAATAATTTCTTTACAATTATTTCTTTTAAAATATGAGCTAAAACTTTTTGCCCGTTGAAGCATAAGCAATCGAAGGTCGTAATACATGCGTACACGGCATAATATGAGTGCTCGGAGAACGTTACACACAAGTACCTAGAGTGTGGATGTTGCTGAGACTTAAAGCATAAGTACCCAGAGCGTAAATGCTGGAAAACGTGAAGCACGTGTACCCGGACGGAGCTTGAGTGTTTGGAGAATGTAAAGCACCAATGATCTGAAGTTGTAATGGATGAATGCTGGAAGTACAAATACTTTGAGGACGTGGAGTATGAGGACCCGAAGCATGAGTACTCTAGAAGATGTAAAACATGAGTAACCAGAGCAAGAGTGTTCGGAAGAAGAAAAATATGAACCCCCGGAGCATGGGTACATAAAGGATATCAACCGGCACTTTTTTCTACACATCAAACTCCAATACACGCTGTGATAAACGGGTAGGGTCATAAGTCCTCTGGTCTGACTAACCAGTGGTCACTTACTTGTGTATGCGAATGAGTTACCCGAAACGTTTCCTTTATGCACTCTTAAATATCTTATTTTTATATCTTATGTGTGCCTTTGTAGTCACATATTTATCATATATCTTTATTTCATACGAATTTTTATCCTGTTTCTTTGTATAACATCACTGACACACCCATCTCGTTTTATATCGCTATGCCTTCTTCATCCTCACACAGTTTTTACAAACTACTGCTTACCACCTTCCCTAG